>NW_021821653.1:0-50000 GCF_901000725.2 Takifugu rubripes
ACCAAGAGATGATTCTCCAATATAAGCTTGGTCCTGCTCAAGGTTTCTTCCTGTCAAAGGGGACTTTTTCCTTGTTGGGGGTCAGGCCCTGGGATTCTGTAAAGAACCTAGAGACAATTTTCATGGTAACAGATAATATATAAAGAAAGAAAGATTGATTGATTGATTGATTAGCTACCAGCTCTCTGTCAGCATCAGCTTGGCAGAAGAGTCTCCAATAACGCAGTGCCCTCAGTGAATATTGCTTAGACACAAGAGCACGAAGCCCATTTTCGAGTGACTAATTGAATCTTTCCACCCCCCATTGGCCTGGGGGGTGAAAGACAGAGGTGATTCCTTTGCCAGTGAGGTAAACTATGAAATCACTGGAGAGGAACTGTGGACCATTATCTGTATTGATTGCAATTGGCAGTCTCCTGTGGGCAAAAAGTTGATCAAGATAACTAATCAAAGCAGCAGAGGTTAACCGTAGCCATCGGAGTGACTTTGGGCCACTTGGAGTGAAGGTCAAACATGACCACGAGGAACCCCAGGTGGTTTGGCACATTGTGAAATTCACCACAGCTATCACCATAACTAACTGTAGACAGTCAATCCAGGGGCTGAACAGGGGGGGGTTCCCTTTGGTGAAATGAGCAGCCCTGGACCTGACAAGATACTCATAGTCATGGTCCATAGCAGGCCAACACAACACATTGCGGGACTGTTGCTTTGCTTTCACAATGCCGGGTGGCCCTGATGTGCCAACTGCAGGACACATCAATTCTGTCAGGTTCTGATTTTCAGAATGTGGTTTTCAGAGTTAGCCCCTACTGTAATTCCGGTTTAGAAAAAGATACAGGAGCCACAAAATGGATATGAGTGGGTTATGAGTTCCTCTGTTGTGGGGAGACGGTACTTGTCCAGCACCGCAGCTTAGTTGACTTGACGGAGGTCAACACAGACCCTCAGCCCACCAGATTCCTTCCTGGCGCTCATGAGGTTAGACACCCAATGTCATCATTATGCCATTATGCCATCAGCCAGGAGTTCCTGGAGCTCATCCATAACACTGTCTCACAGGGGCACACATTGAAGGAGATGAACTATATGCGATATGTTGTGGTCCAGAAGGCATTTGCCTGAAAATTTGATAACACCCCAAACATCTAAATAGGCTCAGGCAAGACTGTTGCCACAAAGAAGCAAAGTGGGTGGGTGTTCTGTGATTGTCCTGCAGGGAAAACAAAGCTGACTAAGAGGTCCTGGCCCATGATGTTTGCACCAAATCTTGTGGGAATGGGGATGAGTCCAAGGTTGTGGAGGCATAGCGCACAAGGAGAGGCAGCCAAAAAACTTGAGGTTTTGTGGCTTCACGGGTGGAGCCACAATTCTCACAGCATTTCTGTTGATGTATGTGTTGGGGCCATGCAACCTGCATGACCGTGTTACTATCTGCCAGGTTTTCAGAGCACAACAGTTGGGGCACCAGACTGTGTCTGGCAGCTGCAGGCACTTCGGTATCTGCTAATTTTGCAGCCCTTTCAGTAGCAGCCTCCACTTGTAAAGGGTCACCGTTGCATCACAAGTAATGATTTTTTCTGAACCTGGGGATTAGATGTTTTTTCTTGTGATAGGTGATAGGCACCTATCCCTAATGAGCTCATCTAGGAAATGAATAGAATTACAGTTCTGTGAAGGGGCTTTTAAATTGCCAACAAACTGCCAAGCAGAATCACCTGGCCTGCTTTTTGTCTGAATAGCTGCCGCCTCAGTAGTGTCATAAAATGTCCATCAAAGATGTCTTACCTAGATTCTAAGTGTCCGGTGGGTCTGACTGGACTAAAAGTGCAGCTCCCCTCCCCTCCCCTTAAGAAATGTAGAAGGATAGCCAACTTTCACATGCTAGCTGCACTTCTCAGTTCTGTGGCTACAAGACACATCTCAAACAAAGCTTTCCATTGCTCTCAATAAATAACAGCAAGATCTCTGGAAAAGGTCAGTATTGCCACCAATTTTATGTTGAAGACGCTAACTAACGTTTAGGCAAATATCTTGTCAACTGAGGACTTTATGGTTAAATACAAATAGATATTTAAACACGATCATCACATTGCTTTTTTGTCCTTTATTAGATATCCAGCTGGAGAAAATAATTTGTTCCTGATGACAAGATTCCTCCGATTACATCCCAAAACCAATAGACAACAATTGACAGTCGTCCTATAGTTCTGGCAAGCTAAATTCAGGTGCCTAAGATTCCTTATGGCAATTGGAAAAATGCAAACCATCAGTAATTGTACTTCCAAAGGGATGATATATGTTTGAAAATGATTATGTTAGCACGCTGGCCTCCTATTACCATTATTGATGGCTAAATTGCAAGGGACAAGATACTGCATCGTACTTTTAATATAGTGGGTAAACAGCGTTTGGCTGCAGCCCCGCAAAGCATTTTGATCACCCTCCTGTGACAGACAACACCTGTGTACCATTGCTGTAGATAAGACTTGTCAGACAGGTTGAGAAGCATCACGGTCCCTGCATACAAATGCAATGAAGGACAAACTGCATCTCAAGGTAATTTGATTCTGAAGGCCCTTTTCACCAACATCGGTGCAGGAATTTTAATTACGTCTGTTAATGTGGATGATTAAATCAATCTGGCAACAGTGATCTCTGAGCAGAGAAAAGAGCTGGAATAATCCTGTGCCAAGATATTCCCACCTGCTCAACTTTTTGCAGTCTTGTGTTCCCTGAAGCGAATACTACGTCATATTGGCATTCAAGACAAGAGGAGAGTCTTTTATTTGTTCAGCTCTAATAGCAGGTAGCAAATGGAATGATATGTGACAGGATTGTGCCCATAATTAAGAGATAAGACTGTGTGCTCGGTGCAAATTCGCCTCTGTCACAATCTGTCTCTGTCAGAATTATTATTGTACACTTGCATAAAATCATATCAGCTTCTCTGGCTTTTTATTGAAATCAGACTATACTATTTGAAGGGTATCAAAGGGAAACAACACACTACAAGCTGTCAAATGCTTCTAAAAATGGGTTCTGATAGACCTTGCATTAAAAGAGAAATAAAGAGGCACAAATGCAATTAAAATGTTGTCAAAAGGATAAATGATAAATGCTTCCAATCTTCTTCCAAGCTTCTAATCCACTGACATAATAATGTCAAAAAAGTGGAAAGACATTTAAACATTTAAAAAAAGATGTAAAGACAAAGAGCAGGACATTCTCACTGGCTCTGGTAAATACATCAGACCACTCATATTTTTAAATAAGATCAAATAGATGTGAAAAACAATCAAACAAATCTTAAAAAAAAAACACATACATTGAATTAGTGCTCCTTAAACTGGCACAACTGGCATACTCCCTCATTTCGAAAGGGTAACCCTTAACCAATTTCTAACGTATATCATTAAATAATGTTGGGGAAGGATTCATAACTTCTAGTGGAATAAATCTAAATTTGTGGTTCTGGCCTTTTTACTATGGAGATTGCATGGTCTCCTTGGACTTGCATAGATTCTCTTTCTGCCTCTCTATGGAATGCTGACCTACCAAGGTTCTAGTACTGCCTCTTGACCAGTGGCTGCTGGGTCGAGTTCCGGCACCTGGTGATTTGGAATAAGTGGCAGTTAATAGAAAATGGACAAATGGATGCTGAAGGTGAGTCTCCAGATCTTTTTGTTCCAGGGAGTAACTGCTCCAACATTAAGTATCTCTGGTACTTAATCTCTACTTTTAAAATTAGGCTTAGAACCTACCTCTTGAAAAATCTTATTGTTACTAATTCTGTAGTTCCAGTTACTCTCCTCTTCTCTCCTCTCCTCTCCTCTCCTCTCCTCTCCTCTCCTCTCCTCTCCTCTCCTCTCCTACCTATTCTATCCTCTACCTGTCCTACCCCTTCTCCTCTCTCTCTACCCAGCCGGCCATCAGCAGGAGGGTCCCCCTACATGAGCCTGGTCCTGCTCAAGGCTTCTTCCTGTTAAAGGGGAAAACTCCCCTTTAACAGGAAGAATTCTATAATTGAAATCTATAATCGGGAGTCTCCCAATGGATTATCCTCTTTTTCTGTCACTGGATGTCAACTTTGATGTAGAAAATAACACCTTTTTTCAGGGCAACAGGAGTCAGGGCAACAGGAGGTAAAAAGTACATTTCAATTTTGCTAGTAAAACCGATCTGTAATTTTTGGTTTCAACACTTACTTTTGTTTTCTATCTTTTGTCTCAGAAAATCAAAATATATTTTTTGTGATTCCTGGTTAGACACAGTCATCATGTGGGCGACATTAATCAACTTATTATTTATCAAATCAAAATTAAAATCAATTTAAAGCCCAAAGTCATTGTTTGCCCCTGAAGGATTTACAATCTGCACAAATGTGACGTCCTCTGTTCTCAGAACAAAACAATTAAAAAAACTCATAGGGAAAAAAGAAGAAACCTGAAGGAGAGCCAAAGATGAAGAATCCCTCTCCCTGGGATGGACAGACATGCAGTACATACCACAAACACGGAGAACATCAGCGTTAACATGAGAAACATCTATGTTCATTATAATTACAGGTATAAGCATTAGTATATAATCTGCTCACGGAATAAGGTATCACTGTTAACAAGAAAAGAAGCCTCTTCAGATGGAGATCTGGGTCAGATGGAGATCTGGGTCCAGGCCACTTGTCCTTCAGAACTCAAAGGACCATATCTGGAATCACCATGACTAGAGGAAATCAAGATGCCAGCAGTAATATGTGCATTAATGTGACAATCAAGACATCTATATTCAGATAGAGCACAGACCAAATAAAATAAAATCAATCTTTATTTATATAATGTCTTTTACAATCAAAATTGTTTCAAGGCGCTTTCCAGAATCCCAGGGCCTACCCTAGAGAAGGAACAGTGGCAAGGAAAAACTCCCAGGAAGAAACCTTGAGCAGGACCAGGCTCATGTAGGGGGACCCTCTTGCTGATGGGAGGGGGGGTAAAGAGAGAGGAGAGGAGAGGAGAGGAAACCATGACCCAGTGGGTTGACAGAGGCCTGTCAGGAGATCATGTTTCCGGACCCCGGCAGCCTTGGCCTATAACAGCACAGCTAAGATGTTAACATAATTATTAGACGACCCCCTAAGTATGATAATTTGTCTGTCTATGATAGTAACTGGAACTGCACAATTAGTAACAATAAGCTTTTTCAAAGAGGAAGGTTTTAAGCCTAATCTTAAAAGTACAGATGGAGTCAGCCTCCCGTACCTGGACAGGGAGCTGGGGGGGCCTGCATAGCAGGGGGGCCTGACGCCAGTACAGGAGGTATGTGGTCTCTTTTGTCAATACCTGTCAGAACTCTGGCTGCAGCACTTTGGATCATCTGGAGGCTTCTTAAAGAGGTGTTTGGACACCCTGATAATAAAGAATTACAATAGTCCAGCCTGGAAGTAACAAATGCATAGACTAACTTTTCAGCATCATGCCGCGTCAGTAGCTTCCTAATCTTTGTGATGTTCCTCAGATGAAAAAAGGCACTTCTAGAGACTATTTTAATGTGTGCGTTGAAGGGGAGATTTTGGTCAAAAGTTACTCCTAGATTCCTCACAGAGAGACTAGATGTTAATGAGATACCATCTAGAGTGATCATGTGATCTAACCTATCCCTGAGAGGTTTAGGACCAAACACCATGACCTCAGTTTTTCCTGGGTTAAAGAGGAAGAAATTTGAAGACATCTAGGACTTTATGTCTTTAAGAAAGGTCTGGAGCTTCACTAACTGTTTTGTCTCCTCTGGGTTCATGGATAAATAAAGCTAAGTGTCATCAGCATAACAATGAAAATTTATCCCATGCTGCCGAATAATGTTCCTTAAGGGAAGCATGTACAAGGTGAAAAGGATTGGTCCAAGTACAGAACCTTGAGGAACTCCATGGCTAACCCTACTGTATGAGGAGGGAACACCATGGACATGAGCAAACTGGTATCTATCTAAATACGATCTAAACCAGTCTAGTGCTGTCCCTTTAATCCCAATCACATGTTCCAGTCTCTGTAACAGGATGCTGTGATCAACTGTATCAAAGGCAGCACTGAGGTCCAGCAGAACCAGCATGTTCTAGCCTTGCGGAGGGCCCTTTTGTAAACTACTAGACAGTCTTTCCAGGCTACATGGTAGCTGTCTATTTTACAAGAATGCCACTTCCTTTCTAGTCTTCGCACTTTGTGCTTGAGGGTCCTGATATGTGAATTATAACGGGGCACACCTCCTCTGATTTACTATTTTCTTTTTCAGGGGGGCAACAGAATCAAGCGTGATTCTCAATGAGGTTGCTGCACCTTCAGCAAGAGAGTCAACCTCAGCAGGGCTAAGATTATAATGATTGATCCCTGGGGAAACACACGGTGGTCCTGGGATCAACGCAGGGATTGCTTACTTAAACTTAGCTACAGCATTATCTGAAAGACATCTGCTATAGTAAGATAGGGGAATATGATGCCCCTCCTCTGCCACAAGGCTTTTTGTTATGCTGCAGGACTATCTAGATGCTAATCACAGCATGTTTATATGCCTGTCATAAATATAAACCAGCACAGTTTGTAATCCCACTTAGTCACTTGTTGCTGATTAAAACGCTCCGCATCGTATCACTGCAGTAGTGAGGATACACAAATCTCTTTAAAAGGACCTTTGACAACACACTTCCATGCCAGGATCACTGCAAATACTTTTCACTCTGTTTCAAATTCAAATGCATTTAACATGGACAACATTTTTATTTCCATCGTGATACTCAAACCCAGCACTGATTAAATTATGTATTGTAGCCAGGCAGCGTGACATTTAATGCTAATGGTTTATGATCCAAATCACTAAGTGTCAAAGTTTGAGAATGGACATGTTTTCTATCATTTACCATGCACTTTACTACTTTCTTTCTTTTTTATTCATTTACACCTGTGGCAAATGAGAACAAGGTCATAACTGCATCCCTGACAACCTTTAAAAATAGTCTGACAGGCAGAATAGTTAAAAGTTTTCTCAATCCATATTCAGTTTACTTTCATGTTGTTCGAGTGCAGTCTAGTCACGACAATAACATTTTACTCTAACGTTTTGTTTATTCATTTGCATTACTAAAGAGTTTGTTTTTTTTCCAACAGAAAATTGGTAATATCAGTGCTAATGGTAAAACATGACACTATTTAGTCGCTCTCATTCTACTCCATCCCTTCTCGAAAAGTAGATGTGTGAATGTCTTATACATCCAATTTTTTTAGTACCTTTATTCGATGCATGACTAAAATAACTTGTCTTTTGAAAGATTCCAAACTGCCTGCTTGCTTGAGCGATCACATCATCTTAGATCACCTTAGATTGAAGATGCACATGGTGCTAATAAGATCAGGTAAAATAAACACCCCTTATACACCCCTTTCATTTGCAATGAAAGCCTTCAGTTTTATTGACAGAAAAGCAACAAACACAGAGAATCATTCAAATATGAAATGGTATCAAATTACAGGATGAGATTTTCTTCCGCTTCGAGCTACAGACACAACAAACAAGTCGTGCTTTTAAAACATATACCGTACTCAACTTTCAGAAAACAGACTTTAAATACACATTGCAAGCGCATTTTCATCCAAGCAGAGTGACTTTCTAGGTCCACACCAACAGGAAAACTGCAATTCAGGAATGTTAATATGTCAACAACACATCATAACATTATTTTATTTTATTAGTGTTGCTTCGCTTTTCCTTGCTGTTAATTCTGTTACCATTATTCCTTCATGCTTCATCAAGAGAAGCCATGAAGTCAAGACACAGGAAATAAATAGGTTGTCCTTACAATATGCAGGGTGTAATTTCCTGTTTTTTCTCTGCTTGGGCCTTGTGGCTTTGGAAGTCCATGGTTGTGGGATATTGCCCCGTAACAAGCAATTCAACTCAAATGCGTTGTGAACAATAGATGCTGCGGATCATTGGTCAGAGGCAATAGCAATAATGGAGTGCAGGGCCACTGTGTTGTTTAACCTGGCTCCAGATGAGACTGGCTCTCAGTAAACAGCTTTCTGTTCTACAGTTATTTGCTACCAGAAGAACAAGCATACAGTGGGCACTATTTTAACACATGATAGCACCACACAGCTTCCAGCATGGAAGAAGCTATTGTGAGGGCTGGACTGAGACCATATTGGGCAATTTTGCATGTTTTACAGAAACCTAATCAATCAAATAAAAGGTCTCTATTATCATTTATTATTATGAGATATACAGCAGCTTTTATGTGAAAGATCCAAATGTTCCAGCATTGTAATTGTTAAACTATAGCAATTAAGTTTGTTGTTTTAACAGAAATCCTACAAGGTGTTTGACATGAAGACCTAATATAACATATACTTTATGAAAAAATACAAAATTATTTGATTGAACATTTTTCCTCTTTCAATGACTTCATTCGGATTTAAATGTTTCTCTTTTTTTAGGTCATGATCTTAGCGACAGAGATGATTGTGGAAAGGCTGTAATATGGCTATGACACGCATGAGCTAGCATTTGATTTTTACCAGTCAGAATTTCTCTGGCATCCAGTTTTAAAATATTTTATTTGTTTTGAGGTATGATGCCAAAGGGAGGATTTAATCCTGGACAATTTCTGCCAGGTGTGGTACTGAAAACAAAGCAAAAGTTTGCATAAACCTTAGCATCCTGTTTTGCAACCTGAGCCTGCTTTTTGTAACCATGGCCATTATGAAGTGAAGTGGAGTTTGCATGTTCTCCTCCTCCCTGTGTGGGCTCTCCTAAGGTACTTGAGCTTCCTCCTACATGCCTAAACGTTTCACATTAAATTGATTTGAGACTCTTAATAGCCACAAGGTGTGAGTGCGTCCGGTGATGGATCATCCAGGAGGTTCAGATGGCCTTTTACAGAAATGAAATGTATGGACATTCATTAGCATCAACTAGTAAGAACTCTCACTTTTGATTTCATTCCAATTATTGAATCTTAGTTGAATTAAGACCATGCCAGAGATGAACGTGGTAACATGCAGGATCTCTGTCAGCACATTCCATCCTTTAGATTTCATCTTTATACACAGACTGAACAGTTAGACTAATAGATCTGTTTGCCAGCACAGGGATAAGAAGTGTTTATTGTTCTCTGTGGATGTTGATGGAATCATCCAGTTGACAACATCATTCAGGCTGAAGGTCTTGTTGTCGAGACACTGCATTGAACTGGGCTCATCACAAGAACCCAGTGGGACCAGAAGAAGGCATCCTTTAGGACAGTGTCACTCAGTTTAATCTGCACCAGACAAAGTATGTGGTTAAGAAATCGCTACTGCTGTTTTTTGTTTGTTTGTTTTCCAGGTACTCTGCTTTTATCGTAGCCCAATGAGTTGCACTCATCCTGACATTCTTGTGCTGGATATTTGTTGAGTTATATCAGAATTAAATATGAAGATTATTTCTTCAAAATCACCTCTGGTTATATTTCTCCCCTCATTTTCTGATTTGTGGCAGCAATCTGCTGGCATAACCTTTCCATCTAATCTCTAATGTCTGATAGACATATTCTGTCACACTTTGATCTGGACGAGTGAAATCTGACATTTCTGGGACTTTGATGCCTTAACCTGAATCAGTGACAATGATATAAATAGAGCCCTGTGGTTTTTAGAACAGAAAAGACATTTGATTTAAACCTTTTTCAGGGGATTTTGACTCCAGCAATGACAAAAAAATAACCCTTCATTTTCAAAGAAGGTTTTAGAATTTACCAAGTTTGCGTATGTTATATGGCCAACTATTAAAAGATCACTCCAATTTTTCACTTAAAGAGTTAAGGTTCTTTTAAAACCCCTGTAACATCCCTGTATTCATGTGTAACAGTTGAAGATAGAACACTGCTCCATCTTGGCTACAGTATCATGTGATACACACACTTTCACAAACACCAATATCAGAACTGTTTATGTTAACGTCTTTCCTCGCCATATTTCCTCTTGGTTTACCTAATGTTCCATTCTACTTTCCTCTGGTTCCAGGTCGTGGAGGTCAGCAATTTCAGCAGTGGATTCATATCATCCTTCCCCTATTTCCTCCAGGGAAACACCAAGGTCTTGCAGGTCCAGATTGGAGATGTAATCCCTGCAGCATCTGACCCATAAATATTGTACATCCTGCTTCAGTGTCTCCTCCTGGCTGGGCATCCCCAAAACACCTCATTATGGAGACATCCAGAAGGCATCCTGCCCACATGCCTGAACTCACTCAGCGGCTCTGCCGTAAGTGGAAAAGCAGCTACCCTGGGTGCCTCCTTAACCTGTGTCCCCAAGAGCGATCCCAACACCCATGTGAGCATGATCTAACTCTTTCAGTCACTACCCTCAGCTCAAAATCACTGGTGAGAGTTAGAACATGGGTTTATACAGTATATTTGCTTTCCAGTTCAATACTCTCATTGCCAATCTCTCTTTCAATTTTCCTCTCGCTCAGAGACGACCCTGACACTTGAGGCTGCAACTATAACATTATTAAACAGTTAATAAACACCCATGAACTGTCACCTTATCATGGCGGAGGGGTCTGAGAACCCCCAGAACACTAGGCTCTATGCTGCGGAGGGCAATTAGGCCCCATGTAGTCTCCCAGTACAAAATGGTTCCAGGTAAAGGTCAGACAAATAGCTATTCAGTAAGGATCAGTGAAGAGTACCCTGAGGGTTACCAGGATAAATAGAAGGTGGGGGTCATGGCTCTTCGATCCCTGGAAGCGAAATGTGGCCTATGGCATCTGCAGAGATAGAGGCAGTGATGGATGATCACCTGACAGGCAGCCATTTGGTAGAATGTGGCTGTCGTGCCTGTTGGCAATACGTCAGGTTGTGGGCATCGCCGAAGAAGAATAATTGTTGATTTATGATATTTTGCTTCCAGACTTCCAGATGGGGTTGTGCGGATTTTAATGTACAACTTGACAGTTTGATCATAACTGGTGTCAAATTGAACATTTGGTTCAACATATTCAGAGATGATCAGTGTCTCATGGGTGGACAGAAAGCTTTTAATCAACATCAAACATAACAAGGTTAGAAGCTGCACAAAGACAGATCTTGAAGATGCAGCCGTTCTGATGTTCAAGGACGTGACTCACCCCTGATTAGGTAGCCAAAGCTACTTTTGATCATCATAAGCACATGTGTCTCTGCATGGTCATTAGCGTGAATGCTACGGGAAGCATCAATATGCTATATTATACATGCACATGCTCACTCGCAACACTACACAAGATACAACTCTAATTTCTTTGATACACAAGAAGGTAAAACTTTTTTAATATGTCCATAATCGCGTAAAAAATAAGTGAAAAATTTTAAAATGGCAGGTTTAAGGTGACTAATAGACTACTTGAGCCATCCATTTGATCTATTGAATTTAGATGATCAGTGCAGGTTAAATTGGACCAAATTAAACAGCTTTCACAGGGACAAGGGTTGCCCCTGATGTCTGAAGTGTGGAGCAACTTCAGACTCTGCTTCAAACGGACAATATCAATGATCAGAAACATTCCCAACTCTTGTGCATTGTGTTATGACAATAATTCATTAGCACTCCAAGAAGCCTCTTGGTTTGCTGAAATGGAAATTACTGCTCCGTGTGGATTGAATGTAGTTTATACAAAAATGCTTTTTAAAACAATTCCCATCAGCTTTGTGTTAAATATCTGTGGTAAAGCTTGGGAGCTGGATGATGCTGCTGGAGAGTGAACAGTCTGGATTCCATCCTGAAATTGCTGCCCCTCTATCCTATAGTCAGATCAACAAAGGAAACAAAACAGAAGTTTAACACTTGAATAAACCCCAGACATCTGTGACATCAGGATGATGCCTTGAGACATTATTATAGCTATCAGTGTATATCCATATTCGGTCTAGAGACAAATGGTGTTGACTTTTCCAGTTGTCAGGATTGAACTTGAACACCACATAAAGGTCTGAACAACAAACTCAAATGGTAACTTGGCAATATGGAAATAAGTCTTTTTATGGATTAACACCCACCAAGGAAAATATTTTATCGTAGCACCAAATTCAAGGAATTTGCATCATTAAATTCAACTGTGATTATAAGTGAACACCTTTAGTTTTGGAGTGAAGGGGGGGGGGGACTCATTATTGTCTCACTAATGTTCTCTCAATGATATTCCTTTTGCATTATCCTTGGCAAGCACTGTGAATAACATCGAATGTGGCCTAATAACATCTATTATTAAGCAAAGATATCAGGCAATGTGGCTGTTTTTACTGCTTCTGAAGAGGGTAACACAATTGAATTTTTAAAGTTTAAATGCATTTTCAGCATATTTCTTGCTGTGTAAGAGGGTCTGTCGTGCCAGTTAAGTCTATTCTCTTTATTTTACTCCTATATAACTTACTTATTAACATGCGTATGAACTTGGTTTTATATGTTCTTGTTTTAAATATGAGCCCCAATGTATTTGCTGTCTACATGCTTTAGTATGCCTGATTCCCTTAGAGTCTTCTGTGCTGGGGATTTTTTTTTTTTAAAAAAGCTCTTCTTTAAATGCAAAACCAAAACTGCAGCATGTAAAACGAATAGCAACATAAGCAGTTAATAGGAAATACTTAGTCCCACTGCTCCTCATCTATCATGCACAAGGTGCTGAGTGTACACTTCTTAGATAGCAGCTCCTCTGCACTAGGAACACCCCCCACCAGCACCACCTCTATCCTCAGGGAAATAAAATGACAGAAAAAAAATTAGGTTGAGCAGTGGGAAAAGTGGTCATAAATAGTCAACGGGCACAGTAAGACCATAACTTTGGAGTCTGGTATTGCTGACCAAGTACGAGTAAGTGGCGTTTGTTGGCTGCACACAATAAAGTGTTTCTGATATTGCTTGCCTGCTTAACCAATGGGTGCAAGGTATTGCTCCTTCCAAGATGCTGCTTAATGTAGCGTTAATCCAGTGGTTAAAGTACGCTGTGAACAATGTGAAAAGAGGCAGACATTTCAGTGGAAATCACTGACATTTTTGGAGAGTTAGCCATCTCAAAATCTCCAAACTGTACAGCTCACAGCTGCTGAATGGTACCGGTTTAATCTCGTCTGCCCATTTCAACCCTCCTAACAGTAGCAAGTCTTTTACACAACTCTACATTTCATTATGATACTGTTTAGTGAGTAGCACATCGCTATCAGTGTGCCTCAGGGGCAGAATTGGATGGATTATCATTAAAATGATCCTTTCGTTCATTTTCCCCCCAGGATGAACCATATTCTCTTTGGTAATCCATGGATTTTTAAATGCCGTACAACCATCTGCTCAAAAAATTTACATACTGTATGTCTAATGAAACTAATGACTTTCATGTGCAAATCAGCCAGTGGTTCATGACACTTTACAAATAAGAGCGTAAGAATAGTTCACATCATGCGCAAGGCATCAATATTTCAGCAGGACTGGCGCTGTGTCTGTGGAAAAATGTAATCATGAGAACATGCACTAAGACATACAGGCTGTTGCCTTAATTTATCAGAGAAATGGGTGATTGGAAGAATGACAGAAACGTTGCTACATTTGTTAATAGTGGGCAGAAGCCTCCATTTGTCAGATAAAGTTGTTAAATATGTTAAGCCTATTGAGTGAAAGAAAAAAATAACATAAGATAAAGAAAACAGTCATTAGTACTGTGATAACATTTATCATCTGCAGCCTCATGTGACATGAACGTGAGGGGCAGGTCTGCAGAGGATTTCACCTGCACTGTAATTAGAGTGTAATAAGCAGTGTGAGATGAAGGTAGCAGCTGATCCTTTTTTAGGAAAATGCTTGTAATGTCTAACTTTAGGGGTATGTATGAATACTTCATTAGAACACGATGCAAAAGAATATGGTCATTGCTCTGCAGCTAATTCTGAGCAAGGTATTGAAAATTAATCAACTTTGGTCATTTCATTTTCCCTTTCCCAGCCTATATACATATATGTGTACAGCAGTTATGTAAATATTGATAACTATGAATGTTTCAGAGATCCTGGAGCAGCATCTCGGTCGAGATTAAAACACTTACATTTTAAATTTAACACGCATTTAAGCAAAATGCTAGAATCCACTGCCACCTAGACTCGTGATAATATTTGTCATGTCACACACTATAGAATTTAGGTTAAAATAACTAAAAGATATAAAACCAGCCAAAGTATTAATTCATTTTCATGTGGTGTAGTTTTCCTCCACCTTTTTGGTATGGAAACATTAGCTTTTTTTCAGTGTACAATTCAAAAAAGCACAGAGGTCCGAAGGCTGAATAATGTTGCTGTCCTTGGTGCTGATTGAGTCACGCTATATTGCAGGTTATGCATAATAATTCAATGTGAAATGAATAATAAATCATATTTTACTGTCTTGAATGAACATTCTTTCCCATGTCTTGAACATGCCAAGCATGATAAAAAATAGACTGTCTGAACTCCCCTCTGTCCTGGCTGTTCTGTGCTGTATCCTAGTTCTGTCTGAAACGGCAAATGTGATTTTGTTTTTAACCGCCTTCCGATTGGAGCCAAACTAAGAGGGAAGTGATGAGAACAATTTTTTTTTTGAAAAGACAAAAGAGCAGCGTGCCTGCCGTCCGTCTCCCCACACAGCCATAAATCCTTTCATGTTGGAAATGAAGTTATTATGGGATTCTGTTCATGTGGTGTTCAAAGAAGGGCAGAAAATTGAGTTATTACAACTTTATACTTGTAAGATGCTGCTGACCTGATTGAAGCCAAAGCCATACTGGGGGAAAATGGAGGTCCAGCATAAGGGCCATATGTTCTGTGTGTAGGATGTCGGTGATATTACTCATAATAGTCACATGATCAGGAGTCCATTAGTGTTCTGGCATGCATGAAGGTATTTGGCTGCCGTTAAGCTACAGTGGCATTGGTTGCTGGAACAGGTGGGGGAATTGTTTTTACTGGCTAGCAGCCATCAGAGGCTAGAAACATTGCTACATTGGTAAACTACATTTAGGTCAGTTATATGAGTTTGTAATAGCCACATTATGTAGCATATGTGGTTTATGTGTCTTATCTAATATTGGTTTTATTCAGCACCAAAACACAAGTGCCGACATGGAACAGTTACAGTAATTTTATATCTGCATGGTTAAAAATAAGCTCTCTGCTTACTGAGATTGACTATCTTTTCAAACATCACAGCACAACAGCACGTTGTGCCTAGTTTGAATCGGTACTTCGTTCCTAACCAAGTACCACCTGTGTATCTAGTATTATGTGTAGAAACAACCACCCCAATCACTGATGAGCATCCTTACCCTGAGAAATGGCTTTGCTATTTTGCCCTGATGAAGAGCTCCTGTCAAGTGTTGAAAAAGTTGTCAGATTCAACTAAGCCTGCTAACTACTGTTGTTGGCTTGTAACATTATTCATTTAAAAGTGTGTGCTTTTAATATATTTAAAGATCCTAATGAGGAATTAACAAAGTTCATTGAATATGTAAGATTCCATTACAAATTAAACACATTTTGGTTTGAAAAAAAGTAATTTATTTATTTCTAACATAAACCAGAAAGGTCAGTCTTTATGTGGATGATGTAACTCTTTTAGTTCAGAAAGTTTAATTGTTAGTGCTGCTTGGTCAAACATGTCAATCATTGAGTAGATAGTTAATATTATGTACATTCTACATGTACATATTTTGTACATCGCCATGCAATTCATAAACCACAATGAAATCCTTTCAAACATGTTATGTTTTATTAAAGTGTTTGATCATTTAGAAAACAATTGATCAGGTCCACTGTTTTTTTTTCAAAGTGAAAGGTCGTCGTATATATCCTGTTGTCATGCTTTTAGGAGTTTGATTGTGACGTCTGATCATGTTCAGGCCAAACACACATTGCTCCTTCTTTAGATGCACTGGGCTTCAGGTGAAGTAATACTTTAAAGAGTAGCTGTGGCAATTAGCACGAGCTGACTGGCTGAGACTCATTATGTCTGCCTTCATAAAAGTACACTGCCTCCTGAGTGCACACAACTCACCATTCCATTTTATAAATACTGGCAGGCTTCACTACTTTTATTTCACTGCTCTGCCATTAGCTCCCAATGACAGGACGGAATACTTGAAAATGTCAATGTAAGTTACAGCTGGTCACTTCCTCATGTGAGGCATATTGATGCTGGTCGATCGCCTTAGCTGATTTTTTCTTGTGTTACCATTGAAAAACTTTTGTAGCAGCATTGTTTCTCATGTATAATTGCACTGTTGGGAAGAAGATGAAAAAAGGGAGCAACCAGAAGCTAGTTCTTCCATCAGCGAAAGTCAAAAACAAGATGTGAAAGTGGTAGAGAATTAAGTCAGCAGAGAGAACAATGGCAATAAACAAAAGAGTCTCAGTGTTGACGCCATGTTGGAAACAACTTTTAAGTGAAATTCATTTTTAAGGCAAGAAATATATATATACATTGTTTTAGGTACACCTTGATAACAATCAGTTGGACCCCCTTTTGCCTTCAGAACTGCTGTTTTAAATGTTCCTCAGGCATTTGGATCCATATTGTCATGATGGCATCATGCAGTTGCTGTGGATTTGTTGGCTGCACGTCTATGATGTGACTCTTCCAACAAATAAAAAAGGTACTCTGTTGTATTCAGATCCGGTGACTGTGTGAACCTTTTTCGGGCTAAATTAACTTATTGTCATCTTTGAGGTGATCTGAGCTTGGTGACATGGTGCACCATCCTGCTGGAAGTAGCCATCAGAAGCTGGTCCACTGGGGTCATAAAGGGATGGAAGTGGTCAGCATCAATACTCAGGTAGGCTGCAGAGCTTAGACCATGCTCGGTTGGTACTAAGGGGCCCAAAGTGGGCCGAGAAAGTCTCCCCCACACCTTTATTCCAGCAGCAGCATGAACCGTTGATACAAGGCAGGATGGATCCATGCTGGCAGCTTGTTTATGCCAAATTCTGCCTCAACCATCTGAATGTTACAAGAATACACAGACCAGGTAATATGTTTCCACAACAGTGGAAGCCAGTGTGGTCTTCTGCTGTAGCCCATCTTCTTCAAGGTTCCACGTGTTCTGTGTTCAGAGAGGCTATTCTGCATTGCTTGGTTGTAACAAGTGGTTATTTGAGTAACTGCTGCCTTTCTATCATCTTCAACCAGTCTGGCCATTCTCCTCTGACCTCTCACATCAACAAGGGCTTTTCATTAAAACTCACTGGATATTTTCGCTTTTTGGGACCATTCTCTGTAACCCCTAGAGAGGTTGGTGTGGAAATCCCAGTAGACCAGCAGTTTCTGAAATACTCAGACCAACCTGCCAAAAACGCCCTATTCAAAGTCATTTAAATCCTCTTCCCTCCCGATTCTGATGCTTTGTTTGAACTTGCCAGACATAAATAAACTGTATTGAGGTGGCCATGTGATCAGCTGATTAGCTATTTGTCTTAACAAGCAATGTGTCCAGGCAGTGTATATAAATTATATATAACAATAATTTGGCTTATTAACTGTGATGGAATCTCTTTTGTCTTTCTATATGAGACCTCTATAATTGATCATATGGACAACCATAAGGGCCAGCTTCTTATTTTTACCCAGACTAAATCATTTCCTGCATCTATTTAACCAAGGACCCACATATATCATCTTACCACCTCTTAAATTGTGACAAAGGGAAACTGAAAGATAATTCATGGTTTTGAATATTCAGCAGAGTTCCTACTATTTTCATTGCACTGATGACTCGGGGGTTTTGCTGGAAGTGTGATAAAAGAAATCTATGATGCATTTTAAACTGTGCAAAAGGAGCGGAACAAAACCTGTGGGGCTTAACTACCTGCTCATCAACTCATTTGATGACTGTTAATAACCTTAGCATTTTTGACACCCAAACCTATTCCATTTAAATGACTTAATTAGTGTAGCATTTAACACCTTCTGATATTTGGTGACTGTAACATAAAACGATTTGCGGTAATGAGCTTTATTCTTAAGTAAGCTCAGGATCTGTGCTAAATAAAGGGATGGAATAGTGTTCAAGAGTTTCTACTATGTGTTCACGTTCAACAGCCATTATTTATTTAACATAATTGTGTCCAAGTACCGGTAACCATATTTTTGTGCAGAGACAACAAACACAACAAGGGTTGATTTTTCAATCATCTGAATCACTTCTCTGCCATTTTGGGACAGATTAACTAGTATTTGTGTGATTAATTAAAGGAACAAAGTCTTTATATACATGGAGGTGCATAACGCCTGTGAAGGGTCTGGACCTCGGATCTCAGGCTTCCTCACGATTTCATTTAGGAATCTTCAGGAAGTATTGAATAGTTTAGAACTTGATGATCAAAAGGGTGAGTGAGTGACACAACATTTAAATGGTTCACAACACACATTTAAATGGTTCAGACAGTCTACATTAACAGGAATGCATGTTCGATACCAAATGAATTATTTGATTTAAATACAGAACAGGAGTCCCTAGACTACCAGAACAATACCAAAGAGAAGACACAGGTAGATATTACATTTTCAGTTTTTCCACAAAAAGATACATTTAAAAAAATGTTCCAATAAATTGGCTATATGAGATTATTCAGGGAAAGTCAGTATTCTAGATCTAGTCAAAGTTTATCCACTTAAATGAGCATAAGAGTTTAGGACTTAGCTCCCACAAACAATACAGAAGATTTTACTGTTTTATATGTTCTTTTACTTTCCACCCTAATGCATCTTCATTTAGAGTCTACTCTAGAGTTTAATATTAAGAATTATCATTGATAGAATTCATAACGCTGATGTAACAGTTATATGTGTAACCCATGGTGCACCCAGACCGTGGAAATGCTCCCCATTAATTAAAAGCTTTAGTGTACACCGAACAAAGAGGATGTTTGTGCAGACTAGTGTTTACAGATTCAGCTCTCTACTCTGCCCTCTGTGTAGGTCACATTTTAAAGAAGCTATTAATCTTCTTTTTAATTACGGACATAATGTCATTGTATCAAGCCGGATTAAATCCATGGATTGATCTTATTTTTCCTACTTTGTTTGTGTGTGTGTGTGTGGGGGGGGGGGGGGGGGGGGGGGGGGGGGTGCCGCGTCATGGTGCCTCCTGCCAGGCTGATGTCTGTATAAGCTCGCATTGACACTTCTCAAAAGAAATGTTCAGTTTGGAATTGACGGTGCAAGCGTGACCTTACTAAATGTCTTTTTTTAATTACATAATCATCATTCCTGTTATCAAACCATCTTTTTAGTTAAAATGTCCTTCCTTCTACGTGTTGGGCAGTGCTTTATGTTTGCTCTCAAATATACGGGTGCTGACTCTGAACTCGTCTTGACTCGTGCAGCTCACACTCACTCCTTAAATGATTGTTCTTCTTTCCCCCGAGCTTGAAAGACTCTGGGAGCTGTGCGAGTTGGTATATGTTAAATTTAGAGTAGACATGTTTCACTATTGCATTGTACCTTTATCTGCACGCGCCTCGTGCACGCCTGTTAATGTACCACGAGCTCATCAGTGTATGAGTATCGCATGTATCTTCATTGTGAGGTTGAAGGGTTCAGTACCAAAAGGCAACGTGAAGGCAACGTATTGCCTAAAATTGAGAATAAATGCATGTTTTTCTTATATGCAGTTTAATTGTACTTGATTAACATGTAGTTGTTTTTCATGCTGTATAATGTGTTTCTTTGAATACCTTCAAGATTGGAGGTTCAATATAAAGCAAAAAAGTCAACCCATTACTATTAAAATGGCGAAATATCAGTGGAAATTTAAGCTGCAGCTAAGATCCATATTTACATAATTCTTCCTAGTCAACAATGTGACGCCTACAATAAGTTTCCAGTGGAACTTTCAAAAAAGCCTGAACAGCATTGCCAGAATCTCTTGCCAACCAAGAGTGTTTAGTTATTAGCTTGGTGAGACCCCTGTAATATCAGATCACAGTTAGGAACATTGCTGATTATCACTTTCACTCTTGGCTGCGCCTTAAACGTATCTGCTTCCTTAGATTCCAATTGTTGGCAAGGTGTAACAATGGAGGAATTCAGCCGCCAGACATCTTTAAATCCAAATACAGCTAAACTTAGCTCGCTGTAATGCTCCGCAGAATAGTTTAACATTTGTTATGCATTTCATTGTATGGGCATTTAAGTTCAATGTACCTATATGTTGACTGGATGCTTTAGCTAATTTATAATGTTTGTTTAAATTTAAAAAAAAAAGAATTTCTGTGGTTTCAGGTGGGCAGTCTAGCATCAAGAAAATGAAAATGTGCACCACAAAGAAAGAGATGTGATTCGAGCATGTATAAGAAAAATAGTTATCAGCAAAAATGTCATGTCATGTCAGTCTGAAGGTCACTCTGAGGTCATAAAAAATGATGCTACTCTGCAGGATCTTTTAAAGAATAACATTCTCCTAAAATAATATGGATGTGAACAACTGCGTAGAGTAGAGGGAGGAGTCATATTTCCCTAATGTTGTTTTTATTTACCTGCGTTAGCAATTCTTAATGCTGTGTCCCAAGATTCATCAGTGGCTTTGTGTTTAGGGTTCTACATGACTGTGCAGCTGCAATTTATGTAACTTTGTAACAAATAATCTACAAAGAACAATCCTTTCCCCTCCGAAAAACAAACAAAAAAACCCTCACTTGATACCTTTGGACTCAAAATGACACCAGCGTTCAGGTGGCCCCATGCTGTCATTTGCTAGTACCTATTTGCAGACAGCCCACTGTGGCTGTGGAGCCCAAGCAGAGGCTGCACAACAAACCCCAAACACAAACAATCATCATCATAATTATTGCACTTTCTGCTCACTGAAAAATCCTTTTTTGTCTATATGTAGGCCTATTCAGTAGAATTCTTTCCATTCTGGCCTACTGGCTATCCAGATGTTTAAAAGTATTTCCTCTGCTATATATTTTCTTAAAACACCACCTTTGAACCTCTCTGGTACCCCTGGGGAGGCGCATATTACAAGTTGAAAGCCATTGCTCTGATACAGAAGGAAAAAGCATGAAAACACAACCTGACTGCATGCATTCAAATGAGGAGGCTGAATCTTTAAGATAGACCAAGAGTATAAAAGGGAACAATAAAAGAAAATACAGAAACACAATATAAATAAAAGAATGACGTTTAAATGTCCTGAGGTGCCAGATAGTGTAATATCAATGTAACCATAAAGATAAACTCCTCAGAGCAGTCTTAAGGAATAAATTAGCATAGCAGCAACCTCAGGTGAAGTTTATCCATGTTGTGTTTGATAAACTTCCACCACATGCAGTTTTGAGATTTGGTATTCACCGCAGTTTAGGTCTGTTTTTTCAGAGCCTGTGGGGCAGAGTGGTGCAGCTTGACATGGCCTTCGTTAAAAAGCTTTGCTGCAGAGCGCCGAAACCATTCTTGATGTTGCTGGCATAATTTCATTAGGCAGAATGGCTGCCAGTTTGGATTCACTAATGTGGGCTCATGGTGTCAAAATGTAGAGGTACAGAGCTTTTTTTTTGTACCTCCAACATCATTAGCACGATCACCTCCCAGCAAGATGGTTCTGGGTCTGAATTCCCCTCATGGGGGATAGGTTAATTAGTGACTCTAAATTGACCTTAGGTGTGAATGTGTGTGGATGGTTGTTTGCTGTTTTATGTTAGCACTGAGATGAGCTGGTGACATGTACCGCTTCTCTTGCCTGAGGGCAGCTGGGATAAGCTTGAGGCAAGAGTTTCAGAGACATCTTAGTTTCTGTGGACATGTTAGTTCCCGCGGTGAATTCTGCGTAAGTCCCCATTGTTACTATGGGCTTAGAACAGGCTGATGAGACGTGGCAACCAAGTGACAAGCCAAACAACATTTCACTGACAGCCCGTGTCTTAACTCCCTGTAAATGAACTCGGGCAGAAACCTAAGGCTGATCTCATTTTCAGTCAGTTTTCTGCCTCCTCCTGATGGGAGGGCAGCTTTACTGCACCGAGTAAACGCAGAGATTATTTTTTGTTTTGTCCTTTGTGACATCACATTAAGATTCACAGCAACACCAATCACCTCTACCTCCCACAGTGCCTATATGAACATGTTTGAGCAGAAATGTGCTAAGAGGGCTTATGAGTCATGAACGTGAACCTTCACCCAGACATTATCCTGGTCACAGGTCTTTGTCCACTGTGATTCCTGCTGAATCTCCCTCTGGGTCATGGATTTGATGTGTCAAACATGAATACAAGAGCAGAGCACATGTTGGTGGTTTTTGGCCACACGCTTAACCTTAACTTTGGGACGACTAAGAAAAACTCAAAGGAGGGCATTTCATCTGCACCACTACCTGACAAACAACCAGCATCCATACAAAGCCTCCCCGGCCTCCATCTTGACACATCAGTTGTCACCATCATCTGCGGTCGTTGAAGACCTGCTCAATAAGCTTCTCCCAGCATGCTTTAAGAGGCCGATGAAGGGCAATCTGGCCTTGGCCCCCTTTCACAACTTGTGGGGCTGTTGTGCCTAATCGCAGCAGCATTACAGAGATAATTACCACAATCAGAGAAGAGCGCCATCAATCTCATGTGAACCATGGGGAGTAAATGAAGCAGAGGGGAGGAGAAAGAGGAGAGAAAGATGCATCTCTGTGTGATGCAGAGACAAAGGGAGGTGACGAGGGAAGATAGCCTGCATTGGCTGGCTCTCCCAAAACAGGGAAGTTTCTGCACATAATTAATCATAGTTGGAAAATTGATTTTAACTGCTGTTTTTGTCTCTTCATTCTTGCTATCCCTTTGTTCAGTCAATTGTTTTATGTTGTCAAGGTGCACAGTGCCTTCATATTCACTCTGAGCATGGACCTTTCAACAGTTTATTTTTTTCATTATAGCACCTTTATTAAAGCTGGCTTAGTCAATCACTTTTTTTTTAATCGGAGTTGCACATTGATAATGAGGCTCTTTCTGGTTATTGTTGGTGATTTTGGCACTGTGAGATGATGTGAATGTACCTGGGAGATGTTGTTTTTGATTAATCTTTACAAGTTATTCTTGGTGATCTATAATTAACACCTAGGAAATTTATAACTTTCATGTACCAGCTGCAAAGACCAGTACCAGCTTTCTCCACGAGGAATGAATGAATGAATTACGGGTCTTTTAAATTACAATAATTCCAAATCACTATATGACAGCAGGGTTGTTTGTTGGACTTTACTCCTTTGTCATTTACACGAAGCTGAATGGATCCAATATTTAACATTTTACATGCTGGATTAGACCTTTAAGCAGACAAACCTAAAGGCAATTAATCTGTTAAATGTACTTCTTTGGACTGTGGGAGGAAACTGCAAACAAGACTGCTGCAGTGAGTCAAACCAGAGCTGAACACAGTTAAATGTGTTCCTTTCAAATCCCATCTGAGCAGGTCACCATTCAACCTACACCTGAGTAACAAAGATCCAGTGTACAGGACATCTGACAGTGTTGAATGCCATGTAAGAATTCATTTCAGAATTTCTAACGGGACGTTACTAAACACCATGCTTGTGATGTTATAAATTAGAATGACTCTCAACATGTGAATCTAAACAGATGGATTTCAGACATAGAATTAAATATATACAATTTTTGAAAACTAGATACTCAAAGTCATAAAGATATGCTTAAAAATGGGGGAAACTCAGTCCTGTCTTTGTTATTATAATTGCAGTGCAATTAACACCATGTAAAGGATTAGAAGATGACACACTTTGCTGGTGATCCATTAAAGTGTTTCCTGCTGTGTGGCAACCATTGCTGGAGCTGTTTTTGTGGCTCACCAAAAAATTTAGAAGAATTTATCTAACCCTTTGTTGAATTGACTTCTAATCAGTTTTAGCCTGTATTCAGTATTTGACATTAAATGCAATTATGTAAGGGAAACTTTGTTTTAGAGGCTGTATTATCAAGACATCATTATTATTGATACAAAATGTTGTGGAGCCTGTGTAAAGTTTTTTATTTTTCGTAGCAGATAATATGAAATGTGTGGAACAGCTGCCCGCCTGTGGACACATAACTTTAATGGTTTTGAGCGAATTTGCTGACAAGGCAGCCATAAAGCAGCTTACATCTTGCTGCTTACATCTACTGACTTTCCCCCACCACACACAGTCTACTGTACCTCTTACCTCTGCCTCATACCAACACTTCTATTACAACTGTGTTCAAGGTTTCTGCTGTCACTCAACGGTTCTAATCGGATCACCCACAGGAGATGGAAAATAAAAATAAGTAAGGTAGAGCGAGCAAATATTAGACCATCTCCAGGAGGCTCAGGATTCTTGTTTTACTGGACTGTGCCTCCCGAATACTTTAAAGTGGGCATCCATGGGGAGCAGAGGGAGTTGTCTGCTGTAATCGAGATTAGTAATAAGGTTGAGATGGAGGAAAAAAAGACCAGCTGCATCCGCAGGGAGCTGCAGGCAGGTTTATATGGGCCACTTACTCTATTATACTGTAGTGAACAGGAAGCATGAAATAAGGGACAGGCAGAACACATGGAGGAAAGTTTATAGACACAAGACAAGAAAAAAAGGAGAGTAATGCATTAAAAAAGAGTGTATATGATGCTGCATTTTAAACATCTTTTCAATGCATTACATCTACACACCCACTGGTACTATTGCCTGAAGAAGCTATCAGAGAGCTGGCTTTAACATTTAAATGTATGAAATGATGGGTTGGCACTCCTTTTCACTTCGATTTGTCATTATGAGGAATTGCTAATGGGCCCACACCCGGGCAGGATTATTTTCTCAGACCGAGGCTGCTTTCACCAATTTTCATGAAGTTCTTCCACTAATTTATCTTGAAAGCTCACTTAATTATGATTTCCTTTGCCTATAGCACACTGTCAAACAGTAAGACAGGTGGTGTTAAAAAAAATGAAGAGGCAGAGGTGTGTTTAAATGTGACCTTATATGATGTCATTACTGCATTACCTTAAAGTGTGGATGGATGCAAAACTGATCATCAATGCTAAATGACTACATGTTTTTGATAAAAAAGAGTTCTTCTGACATATCTAGGAGCCTTCATGTCCTCATTTGAGCCCCTGATATCCTCCTGTAAAACGACATGACTATGAACTGGTGCTGACTGGTGCTGAACTGGTTCTGAAATAAGATATGGACATCAACAACAAAATGCTGCCCGGTCATGAATCAATCCAGACCTGAATCAATCCTTGGACACATTTTTAATTACCTGGTATGAGGAAGGTTTATTTTAGTAGTCGGCTGGGAGAGTTTCTGTTTCAAGTCCTGGTTGTGGACCAAAATTGGAAAGTGGAATAAGGACAGATGCTAGCCCACTTCCATAGGACTGCCGATATACCTTTGAGCAGGGTACTGAACCCCAAATGCACAGAATGCCTTATCAGGGCAGCTGACTCCCTCTGACATCCCCCTCAATGACTGCTTGTTTTTGTGTTCATTACAGCTTCAAATATTCTGTGTATGAATACCCTTTTCATTCAGAGAGTATTCATACATGCATTCATATATTAATGGCTCCCACTAAGGTGAAAAAAAATCTATATTTTATTTCACAAGGTCTGAGACTATTATACTGAAGCAGGATGAAAGAGCATCATTTTAACTGGAGCTGAAATACTGTACACAAGCAATAAAAATCATTCAGGTCTTGGAGAAAAGTGGTAGTAAATGGAAAAAATAAAATGTTTTAAAGGCAAAAATGCTCTGGGTGTCAATCCTATGGATGAATTGTGGAATTCACAAGAGGGTGAAAACATCTCTCTATATGTTTATTATAGATTAAAAGTCTCCACAAACACAATAAAAAGCCAATTTGTCCCTGCAGTGAAGTATCTGCAACCTACCAAACCAGTTTTTCTTGCAGCTGCTCCACTGTTGTTTTTGCTCAATAAGAATTTCACTCGGTTCAATTTTTGTCCTTGATAAGATGTTCTTGAACTGCCTATACCTCACAGAAAAAGGAAAGAAATGGAAGTGAGACAAAATGTTCTCAAGACTTCTGCATTTACAATCTTTATTTATATAGCGTCTTATACAATCAAAATTGTTTCAAGCCGCTTTCCAGAATCCCAGGGCCTGACCCCAGACAAGCAACAGTGGCAGGGAAAAACTCCCCTTTTTAACAGGAAGAAACCTTGAGCTGGACCAGGCTCATGTAGGGGGACCCTCCTGCTGATGACCGGCTGGGTAAAGTGAGAGGAGAGGAGAGGAGAGGAGAGGAGAGGAGAGGAGAGGAGAGGAGAGGAGAGGAGAGGAGAGGAGAGGAGAGGAAGAGGAAGAGGAAGAGGAAGAGGAGGAGAAGGAGAAGGAGAAGGAGAAGGAGAGGGAGGGGGAGAGGAGAGGAAACCATGACCCAGTGGGGTGACAGAGCCCTGTCAGGTGATCATGTTTCCGGACCCCGGCAGTCTTAGCCTATAACAGCATAGCTAAGATGTGACCTAACGATTAGACGACCCCCTAAGTATGATAATTTGTCTGTCTATGATAGTAACTGGAACTACAGAATTAGTAACAATAAGCTTTTTCAAAGAGGTAGGTTTTAAGTCTGATCTTCAAAGTAGCGATGGAGTCAGCCTCCCGTACCTGGACAGGGAGCTGGTTCCATAGCAGGGGGGCCTGGTAGCTAAATGCTCGGCCCCCCTTCTACCTCTAGAGACTCTGGGGACCACAAGTAGACCAGCATTCTGAGAGCAGAGTGGTCTATTGGGCTGATAAGGTATCACTAGCTCCTCCAGGTAGGATGGAGCTAGACCTCTGAGGACCTTGTAGGTCAAAAGAAGGGTTTTAAAAATTATTCTAAATTTAACGGGCAGCCAATGAAGAGACGCCAGTACAGGAGTTATGTGATCTCCTTTGTCAATACCTGTCAGAACTCTGGCTGCAGCATTTTGGATCATCTGGAGGCTTCTTAAAGAGTTGTTTGGACACCCGGATAATAAAGAATTACAATAGTCCAGCCTGGAAGTAACAAAAGCATGAATTAACTTTTCAGCATCATGCAGCATCAGCAGCTTCCTGATCTTTGTGATGTTCCTCAGGTGAAAAAAGGCACTTCTAGAAACGAATTTAATGTGTGAGTTGAAGGAGAGATTTTGATCAAAAGTTACTCCTAGACTCCTCACAGAGAGACTAGATGTTAATGAGATACCATCTAGAGTGATCATGTGATCTAATCTATCCCTGAGAGGTTCAGGACCAAACACCATGACCTCAGTTTTTTCTGGGTTAAGGAGGAGGAAATTTGAAGACATCCAGGACTTTATGTCTTTAAGACAGGTCTGGAGCTTTACTAACTTCTCTGTCTCCTATGATTTCATGGATAAATAAAGCTGAGTGTCATCATCATAACAGTGAAAATTCCACAGTAACGCTTGTAAAAGATGGAACTTCTAGTTTTCTCCTCTTTTATTTATTTCAATTTATTCACAAAGCTCCTCGCTGAGGTCAAGGAAGCTATTAAAAAAATAAAACTAAAAACCAAATAGATCATAGTTTTTTGTGCAACTCATTTTTTAGGGGATCGGACTGTGAGTCAGAGGGTTCTTGGGTCATGTCCCTTTTGTGGACCAGCTGGTAGCAGGAGAGCTGCCAGGACACCTTCAGAGCACTACTGCTGGCACTACCACTACCTAAACTGCCAAAATGCTTACTTACTCCTCCCTACACCTCTTCCCTAACGACTGTTTGCGCATTGGAACTTCAACTGTGCGCTGTTATGTAATAAAAGAACAGGACAGTACAATTATTGACAAAAGTGATAAAAAGATTGAATCTTATTATGAATCCTATACAACAGAAAGTACACAATGAGGATGGATACAGCAAGAATGAAAGCACCGCAGTTCCAGCGGCACCTACCCCTGGGTCCTTTATCTTTGTTGTTACTTGAGCTTTGTCATTACTCCCTGTCTCTTTCCCTCTTTCACAATCTGAATTTCCACATTCATATTTCCTTCTCTGCCCCACCAAAATTGTTTTTTCATTTTTTGTCTGTGCTATTCTCCTGCTGTCACCTCCGGCTCACTCCAAGCAGCGATCTGTCTATTTTAGTTTCATCCTTCTTTTCCTCTCATTTATCTTTAAAAAAAATAACCCAATGTTTTGTATTTTGTTTTTTCTAATTTTTAATTGACTTCAGCTACCCTGGCTTGCAAGTCCATATAAAAACTGAACATAACTGCAGGACACTTGGTAACAAGACAGTCTTGCATAGACGGGAGGGAGAAGCAGGTACACAGGGAAGGAACTGGCTAAATAGCAACAGCTGCAACGCATGACGGTAATCTGCAAGCTTGGGAAATGGCAGGGACATTCGTTAAAGAAAAAGGCATTACCAAATAATCACAATCATAATTACCAATGGGCATTTTGAATGCTACCTTATGTTCATCACCCTCACACTGGATGGTAGGCATTTTGAAGATGTAACTTGGTGAAGATCTTTGACACAGCAGACCAAGATCTGAGGAGATCAGGGCTAGTATATATTGGTTTTTAAAAGTTAAATCTAATATTTTAAAATAAGTTTAAAAGTTAGCCCTCTACAATCAATGCAGAGATCCATCCTTCTTCCCAACAAAGAAGAATCCTTGACCCTTTATTGAAGCCGACAAGTAATTGTGTACATCAACTTTTCATTTAGCTTAGGTGTAGAAAACAGATCAGGAATTTATCCAAAGTAAGATCTCTGCGTCAACTGGAATTGTTAGGTTTTTTTTTATTTTTTAAAGAAGTTTTGCTTTCAGAAGGCTTCTTCGGTTCAGAACTTACTTTGGATAACTATGGTAAATGAGAATCTACAGAATCAGGAATTTATAACTGAGAACATGCTCATCATTGACAAAATGCACCAGGACAGTGAAGCTTCCCAAGAGACAGCCTCGCCTCCAGAAAACATTGATTATTGTCATTTAACAGTGTGAAACCACTCACCAGGATGCAAGATCCTCTGCTGGAGAGGTCATGTTACAACTTAGCTAAAAAAAAAAAAAAAGGCCTATATTGACCAGTGTAAATGCAAAATCTCTGGGTCAACTGTTGATGTCTCTCCTGTGGACAAGTTTGAGCTTGACCCATTTTCTTCGGTTCCTCCTTGGTGTCATGTGAAGCGCCAAATGAAACCTGAGTGGCATGGCTTGGAAACGCTCTTTGTGATGACCGATGATCTCTCACCTGTGGAGAATCTGATGTGCGCCAATCCGTTAAGTCTGTCTGTCAATACTCAATGCCAAGGGGGACTGATTCCAAACTATCTGTAAGAACTACCACAATCAGGCACTCACTCACCTCTACTCAAAGTCCATTGAAAAAAGTACCCAGCAGTGCCACCTAATAACACCCACTCTCTGACGAGAGTACAGAACTCGATTGCGTAGTTCACAACTGGTTGTCAGCCCCGGCGAATCCTAGTCAGTGCTTCATTTCCTGGGGGAAGATCTCACCTTAAAGGTCTCCATCTTTCAAAACGCAGATGGAGTTATATCTTTGACTTGAGGTCCAGCTTGGCTGTCATCTAGTCACAAGCCCTCCTGGATAAGTAGGAGCTGATGAAAGCAATCTTTACTCTTTCGTCAGGAATTTACACTGACTAGAACTCAAAATGCAGGTTGCAACGACAACGGGAAAATTACCAGACTCATTGAAAAACACTTCGGGCTGGACAGATGCATATGCGCTAAGCTTGGTGAGGGTCTGGCTGCGGCTGATTGAGAGGGCGTCTCCAGATGCTGAAATCTGGACAGCTATGTTGACGCACACCGCCTTGGTCTACTGGGCTTTCCACTCAGTCTCATTCCTCACCACTGTCAGTTGTTCCTCTTGGGAATAAATCATTTCACCCAATGCCTGTACAGTGCAGTACAGAAAGATTCCATTGGGTCCATCCTGGCCAGACTACTGTCAAATCCTGTGGATAACTGGAGCAGAATGAACATGGACAAGTAAAGTTTTGATGATTACACTCAAGGTTCCCTACCACAGAAATCATTGCAAATCAGCAGTCCAATAATCTTGTATTCTCGCCTTGTTAATAGTAAAATGGTAAACTGTGGCAAATAGGAGACAACTCTTTTCACTTTTGGAGAATTGTTATGTTCCATCACATAAAGTATGATAGAAATTTAGCTTTTTGTTAAATCACTTAGTAATGTAGTAGCATATTCTCTGAAAGAGTATGTTAATTTAATTGTATTGCTTATTTCAATGCTTTGAAGCTTGTGGATGTAACGCTAGGTTGTTTTTATAGCATGCTTTTTTCTCAGTACAATATTAAAAACACAAAAAAGTCTGAGGGCAGCCGTCCCCTGTAGGTCTGCCCCTGGCATCCATCTCCTGGGTTATGGATGATCTTAGCTGCAGAACACTGACTTAAAACTTCAAAGGTGTGTCTGGAAAAGCCTTGGTAGCTCCGCAAGGAATTTTATATCCTTTCTTCTTAGACATCCATTTTCTTTAGAATCCTTCTAATGATTAATGTGTGTTAACTGTGTTTAAGGAAGGTGTGAGCAAGAATACAGAAGCACAGTGTTCATAGGGCACCTCCTTTATAAATTGTGACCACATTTGTTGAGCATTACATTTTAGAGGCTAAACTATGTTTCCCTTTTGAACAATATTGTAAAAAAAAAAAAAAGAAAAAATCATTCCCAAAACAGAAAGAAAAGTATGGAGTAAATGTAGCTCTGCTGGTCGAGCGGTTATTACAATGCTACCACACCCAGCTTCCTGTATACAACCAATGTCCCAGAGTATTTTAATTTAATTAATTTTAAAGATTATTGAGACGAGAGAGAGAGGGTAATATGCCAATAGTAAACAAGTATTTTAAAAAAGAAAAATGTATTTAAAAATCATGTGATTTGATTTGAATGATGTTATTTCTGTGGTCATAATTTTTATGTTCTCTGTATTTTTCCCCAATTTCTATGTATATACTGTAGGTGTGTGTCTGTGATTGGTGTGTGACACATAGGCATTACAACATTTTCTTTCCATTTCTGATGACAACGTTGTCATGTAAACATGGCCAGGGTCTTTAGCGCAGCAGGAGGTTAGGATCAAACCACCCTTCCTTAAAATCTTTGTAGACACATCTCTGTATTGTAAGATGTGATCTTTTTTAAATACTTTTAAGATCAGGTTCCAAAGAACCTCAAGTCTTCACCATCACAGTCTTGTCTCTGTAACTCTCTGCACTAACCAGGGATATATGCCTGAATAAGAATAGAATAGTCTCTATTTCTTAAATTTAAAAGGCAAATGTCTCAGGGAAGTTTAAGGGTTGCAGTCGATACAGGGCAAATTCATACAAGTCCCTGCAGAACGGTCTTTATGATAAGGGAGCTTTGCGGCCAAATTAGTGTCAGGGTTATTAGGCCCAGACTGTGCTGTAGACTATGGGGGTGGGGGGCAGCACTGATGACACAGCACTTTGCAGAGTTATGTCCAAAAGAGATGATGAAAGGCATCAGGACACCTATGTGTAGGAGGGGAACCGAGGGAGTGTGGATGGCAGCCAGAGAAGAATGCATGTGGCTGCAGTTTCACTGGCTTCCGTATCTTTCCTCGTAGCTCAGATAATCAAAGCATAGATGGATTTCGGGCCTCTAAGCATCACCATGATAAAGCCACATTAAACCTTGGCAGCCTATGGCCCAAATGAGATACTTATTAGAAATTAAGCTTTTTCACTTTGGCCCCAGGCTAAAGATTCAAAGAATAAATTACTTTATATCCCCATTGCCGTGGGACTTATGGAAACATACTCCTTTTATGTTGTCCAAAAATAGGCTAGTGGCCCATTTTAAGACAGTTTAGTATTTCCTTACTGAAAGTGAGTTTTTAACATGGTGGATTGTTGTTTTCATTCAAGCAGGTCGGTAAAATCCACTGCATCAGCCCATAACCCTTGAGAACACTCTGCACCCTTGCATTTGTCTTGACAAATAGCTACACAAATGCTGCTCCATTTCTGTCCCAGCACATGGCAAGACCAAGCCAGCAAAGGATAAAAGCCAATGTGAGTGTGATGACGGAGGCAGCCTAACTGATGATGTGCCTCGAAGGGAAGCACATGCCATTTCTTCAGGCAAATATGACTGCCTTTGTTTCTGAGAGGAAGCCATGACAGGAGCAGCAGAATCAGCAGCATTATAGTAAGTGACAGCCTGCATTAACGTCTGAAGTATATTTATCCTTGAGATGACAAACAGGCCAACACTGCCAAACATGGGAAAGGGGGTGAAAGTGATGTAAACATGGTTTTTATCAGGAAGCATGTCCAGGAAACCAATTCTGGTTGATGAAGAATAAATGTAGTTATGTCAGTTTAGTTTATCCTATACATCCATCTATTTTCTATTTATCAGTGTTTACTTCTAATCAGGATCACCTGGCAGTTATCCCACCCATTACTAGGCAAGAGGTGGGAGCACACTGTGGACACACCGAGGGGCAATTGGGAGTCTACCAACCCAATATGCCCATTTCTGATCTGACTACCTGGAGGAAGCCCACACAGACAGGGAGAATGTAAAAACTACTCAACTGAGAAACTGACTTCACTGCACTGATGAGTGGAATTAGTGTTGGGGAGAAAGTGATCAGTTTTCTTCCCGTGCTGTTGCCATCAGAGGAATGAGACGGAAGCTTCAGTTTACTTGCTGCAAGGGCAGCCACACGTCTGCATTGTGGGCTACAAGTGTGGGCCCTGGTGAGGTTTATTTTTATACTAGCAGACAAACATGTAAGATTACAATAAGTGTAAGTGTCATATGATAAAGCATAAGTGTCACATGATAAAACAAAGCATGATATATACAAAAGGAACATACGTATAAGAAAATGGGAGATGGAGTGTCACAGGAGGTTCAGGTTGTCCCCTGCTATCCCGAGGTGATAGAACATCAGCTAAAGTAGGTCAAGGTTCTGGTCAGGAGTGATAATAAGTAGTTACAGCATTGTTATATGAACATTTTGAACCTAACATTCCCTCCTCTTTATCACAACTGAGCAGAAACATCCATACAAGCATTTTCTGAAAGCATCAGAATTTCGCTACTCGTGACGAGAACCGGTTCTTTACTGTATGAAAAATTAGCAGATTGGAATCAATCGTCAGACTTTGACAATTAAAATCACATTCAATCTAGTCTTCAGCAATCAAAATCACATTCAATTTTAGTTTTCAGCAATCAAAATCACATTCAATTGGGTATGCGAAAAGATCTGGCCAGTGGTATTCAGCATCTTCCTCTTCTTTTTCATCACCATCCTTGTCGAGTAGAGGATAGAGCTGGGCCATTTGTGTGGTTACTGGTGAGATAGCTGTAGTGACACATATCCGTAGAATAGAGAAGTGAGCTGTGCCATTGCTGCACTGAGTACGATCTTTTACTCCTCTGTTGTTGCATCTTTCTCGTTGGGCTGTCGGTGGGGTCCCGCGGTGAGTCCTCAAACCAGAAGCAGTCCCCCTGGACTGCAGAGAACTCGGGAACAGGAGCAGTCCTCCAAGACTGCGGGGAGCACGGGTGAGGCTTCCATCTGAGGCTGCGTTGTTCGGACTGAATGTGCAGCAATGTTCTCCAAACATAGCGCACACTCCTCATCTCGTCCGACTCCACGTCTGGGTTGCACAATCAGGAGGAACAAAATTTCTTTCCCTCCTCTTCTCAGATTCAGACGGGGTTCAGCCTTTGCTGGACCTATACAGGCCATCAGCCGTTGTTTTCACCTGGAAGTATCCGGTGTTTCTTACAGTGGGAAAGATGTATCCACGAGGGTTGTTCCCTATCCGCATCGCTGTAGGTGTCTTCAGCAGGATCTGGAACGGACCTTCCCAGCGTGGGTCACTCCACTTGGCTCTTCGAATGCGCTTCACCCACACATAGTTTCCCACGTCAACGCTGTTATCTTCTTCCTGGGAAGGAAAAGGCATATCTGGCAGATTATTTGTTCTTTGAACATCTTTTGCTTGCATGTAATCTGCAACTGTCTTTTCTACTTCATCATCTCCTGTTTGTTGGAACATGTTAACAAAAAAAATATATATATATTTTTTAGGGTAAGATTGAAATCCTATTGCATAGAATGGTGATTGTACTACCTTCACCATCCCTCCTCTTGACACATGGCAAGGCCCATGGCTCACAATAGCCATCTATCTATACATATTTCTTGGCAATACAGTTTTTCCATCAGGCATTGTGTAAATTCATGTCATTATCTTAGCACTGTGTTTTTTCCACTGCTGTTTTTCTGTCTTGCTACTGTGTGTTTGCAACAGATTATGCATGAGTGTTGGTTGATTATATGTACCATCCCTCCTCTTTCCCTCCTGTTTTCTACAGGCTTTTTGGAAGGATCGGTTTGCCGTCAATTTTATAGAGGCCATCACTTTTCTGAGCACCTCTATTTATCAACTGTTTCAGTTCTGCATGTGACACTGAACCTTGTGTGTCGTTCAAAATGTCTAAGTCTACTAGAAACACCTCTGCGCTTCGCACTTGTTTAGGTACTTTTGCAGCCCTCTTTGCGATTTGATCTGCAAAGTTGTTTCCTTTTGTGGTGTCTGAGCTATCTTTCTGGTGTGCACGACATTTGCAAACTGCTAGTGCAGAAAGAAGCTGGACTGCATCCAGCAGTCGCTGCAGAAGTGCTAAGGGATTGACCTTGTGATGTCTGGAACTCTCTGTTTTGCCATATCTTTGCAAACTGGTGTTGTGCTCCAAACACATACTGACTGTTAGTGTAAATAGTAAGTTCCTTTCCTTCATACATCTTTATAATAGCTTTGCCCTGCTTGTAATAGTCCAACATGACGCGTTTAGGGGTCTCATTGTTGTACATACACACATGGTTGGAGAGATTGGCTAACTCTTCACTGATCTTTTCCACAGTTTGCAACTTTGACCTCAATTCCTGGACGTCACCCTCCAGTCGGGCCTGTTCCTTTTTTATACTGATTTCGACACTTCTCGTACTTTGCCTTCAGAGTCTTCAGCTCCTGCCTCAGCTCTCCAGCTTCTGACATGGCAACCGTGTACTTGCACTGCAGAATCTCGGCCCCGTTTATATCGAGCTCATAGTAATCTCCGTCGTCGTGGCTGTCTCTGTCTTTTTCGCTGTCGGGGGCAGACTGGCGCTCCTTACTGGTCTGAAGTTTCCTCATTGCACTGAGATTTTCCGTAAATCTGTTGACAGTTTCCTTTTGTTCAGACACTGTCCCGTAGGCTTGCTCTAGCTGCTTCTGGCTCTTCTGGAGAGAGTTGATAAGGACTACTTTCCCCTCTCCACCTGCATTTCTTCACACTGTCCGACACTCCTTCTGTACATAATTTTGATTTCTGTATATACTGTACAATGTACATATAAGAGTCTTTTTATCTTTTTCTTTTAGTACTGTATTGTACACCATGGGCTACTGCTGTAACGTGCAATTTCCCCGATGTGGGATCAATAAAGTCTTTTATCCTTATTATCCTCATCCATAAGCTGCTGTTTCAGTTTCTGAATCTCGCAGATGTTGAGCTCACTCAGCAGGTCATCCACCAGGCTTGGAGCCGGCTTGAAAGCTTCCAATCTCTTGTTGTCTTTGTCATCTTCACTTGCCTTCAACAAGCCATTTTCAAAGCTTTGGATTAGATCGTCGTTGTCGGGCTCGGTGGCGGCTGAGATGCTGAATGAGCTGTTGTACACCGATCCGCCTATTGTCATGTAGTGGGAGAGCTCTTTGCGCACGATGGCCTTCTGCTCACGCTCTGTTTTAATCGTTTCCAAGGCCTCTGTCAACTGTCAATTTCCCTCAGGCACACGGCTTCCTCCAGCTGACTGTGGTGACACTGGGAGTCCTCTTCCAGCCTGTGGATCTCGTGTTTGAGACCTTCAAATTCCACCTGGTTCTGTCTCAGCACAGACACTTGTTTCTGAAGGGAGATGTTTTCCACCTCCAGCTCGCTGTAATCCTGCAGCAGACAAACTTCCCGCACCTTGTACTCTCTGATGTCATTCCACAGCTGACCTCTCTGCAACTCTGCCAGCTCTGAATTCTCTCTCGTGTCCAGGATGATTGAAGCCAGATGTTCATTTTCTGCCTTCACATTGGTGAAGGAGGCTTTGGACTGTCTGAGTTCATTCTGCTGTTCCAGAAGCTTCTGCTGGTAAAGCGCCTCCTTACTGGCAGATTCAAGGATCAGTGACTCTTCCCTGCTCTCGGCATCATCTACCATCTTCCTTTGAGTCGAGTAAGCCTGTCCAAATGCCTTTTTTAGCTGTTCCAGTTCGTGTTGAACCGCCTCGTAGTCCGTTTCCAACTCATCAAATCTGTCCCTCAGCTGCTGCTTCTCCTCCAGCACCACCAGTCCATATTCAGCTGCCTGGATCTTTTCATTGGTTGTTTCACGAAGCTCTCGGGTAAGACGGTCTACCTCGGCTCGAAGCCACTGCGGCCCGGCCTCTGTCACAAGCACCGCGTTGGCACATTCCTGCTCCTCCATAAACATCTTGGTGTGCCGCCGACACTCCAGTATGTCTGCAGTGCAGAGTTTGTCTGAAAACTTAAACTTTCTTCTCCACCTTTCTTGACCTATTGTTCCTGACCCCGTCACACAACCCTCCATAAACAGTGGCATTTTAACTTCTCACTACTGGGTCTCATCAGAAAACCTCTCTGGTACACAAATCGGAGGAAGGACACTGACACGCCCTTCTACTGTGCACTACTCACACAGCGGTGCCAGTTTTCAGGGGCGGAACCCGTCCTTTTGTCCTCTGATCACCAGTACTTCGTTTTCTTCGAGCAAAATAATAAAACACAGGACTAGCAGCGTTCTTTTATCAACTCTTTCAATGGCTTAGTCCTCCATTCACACACGAAGACAATTTCCTATTTTCTTAACTTAATTACGGCTAAGTTATAACCTGCTTAATTAATGGCTAAGTATAACCCACTTAATTAGGGCTAAGTTTAACCCACTTAATTACGGCTAAGTGTAACCCACTTTTCAGGCAAAAGTCTAACCCACTTAATTACGGCTAAGTCTAACCAGGTCTCACCCTCTGAGGCAACAATTTGTTGCGAGGAGATGCGTCCGTCGGCCACCATTCAACACTGGGAACTGTTCTAACCGCTGGCCTGGAACGAATTCACGTCCTCAGGTCTGCATTGTGGGCTACAAGTGTGGGCCCTGGTGAGGTTTATTTTTATACTAGCACACGAACATGTAAGATTACCATAAGCGTAAGTGTAAACGTCACATGATAAAACAAAGCATGATATATACAAAAGGAACATGGTCATGGTCAGGAGTGATAATAAGTAGTTACAGCATTGTTACATGAACATTTTGAACCTAACAATTAGTCTAGGCTTAAGTATGGCAACATTTATCAGGCCTTCAGCCTGTATGCTAAATACGACATTTTTAAGTTAATTGTTGTGCTTATTTTAAATTCCATAATATACGAAAAGAGTTTAGTGTGACTCAGGAACCTGAATGATGTCCAGGCCAAGCAGGAGGTTAGGATCAAACTTCACTGCGTGATCTAGCCTGAAATCCTCACAAGTTCCTTTTTTTATTCTTAGAAGTAGTTCTTCACAACAATTTGCACTTTTCGGTCGAGGTTCCAAGGCACTCGAAGTCTTCAATGTTGTCTTCTTGACTCTGTGAAACTCTGCCCCAACCAGCCGTTAAATGGACAAACAGATATTCTCACATAGCAGGTCCTTGTGAACCACCCGGTGGACCATGAAATGAGTTCATTTCACCATGGAGTGATGCAAATGATGTATTATGCAATAATAAGCCACCCTGTCACAATCAGTTATGGGTTTTGAAAAGAGAGTAAACTCTTTGTTCTGTCAGTTAGTCAGTTTCGTCCATTGACTGAAGAGACAATGACTTGCTTTACAAAGGCATGAAAAGGGTCAACAGCACAAACATGCCTCGCACTTTATTCATCGCTGGACAAAGAGATTGATATTGTTTGAGGTAATTTTGTAATGACACCGCAGTTGTTCCAGTCATTTTTTATTTTCCAAACCATTATTATCATATGAAGTACAATTATTTTATTGAGGTTTTAGCCATAAAAGTTCTATTGCCTTTCTATCAGATGAAGATTTTTAATAAGCTTTTCAGTGATGTTGTGCTCTGGTCAGTATAAACACTATTAGATCTTCCGAGGGATAAATTGTCCAATAAATTGTCATGTGATATTTATTGGAAATTACTAAAGCAATTTGTTAGAGTATGGGATTGCATTTAAGGTATTTTTTGTTTCATGGCAGTACTGTATGTTCAAAGGAGAGAATGTCTGGTCTTTGATGGATTGGCGTCTTTGCCTGTTGAACACTGGCGCTGTGTCCGAAACCACAAACTCGTTCCCTATTCACTACTCACTACATGGGGGACATGGATTGAGTGAACTACATAGTACACTGAATTTAAAATGATCACGCGAAATGACGTCATTGTGTTGCATAATAATTTTGACTCCGGTTGATGGTAACAGTGGCCCTATAATTAACTTTATATAATAAATAAAATATTACTGTCAATAATAATAAAATATTAATTACTTATTACCTAAAATAATTGGTGTCCCTTGACATTTTCAAGCCAAGACGTGATGCCACATTCTCAAGTCATATTTCGCTGCAGGGAGAAAGCAATTTTTCATCAAGAAATGGCCCCAGAGCTACTTTTTATCTTTGGAAATATTATTTTACTGAGATCCTGTCACCTGGTGACGAACAGACGATTCTGAAGAAAAATTTTAAGTGAGGGAGGGCAGTGAAGATTGATTGATTATTTTTTTTACACATTTATGTTGTAATATTTTAAAATGATCATAATGGAGCCCTGCTAAAAACAATTGTAAACTACATCCTGATTTCTTATTTCCCAAAACTTCCACATATCAAAAAATTCCGTTAAAAAAAAAAAGGATCCCATCAGCCTTTACGGTATTACGTCATACTGTAAAGGCTGATGGGATACATTTCCGAGTTAGGAGGCTCACTTGTACACTACTTTTCACAGTGCATTGTGGGATACATTGAGTGCACTACATAAGGTACAGCAATGCTCACTAAGAATTCGGACACTATTTCAAAATGGCATCCACACTATTGAGTGCACTATGTAGCGGTGATTTCGGACACAGTGTGGGATAGGCTCCAGTATCTCCAGGAAGGACATTTTTTGTTCTTAGTATGATACAGACAAAATAGGCTTCGTCATTTTGTTCTTATCTGATTTTTTAAAGATGAAACTCTGTGTTACACTGCACAGCACCTCGGAATTGTTTTTTAGAAATGACATTAAATTGAATATCACAGGTTCTTAATTTGAAGGCATTTTAGGCATCCTGACCAGGTCTGGTTTCTCTGGCTTCAACTAAGGCAAGAGTATCAAATCAAATCAAACAATCTTTATTTATATAGCATCTTTTACAATCAAAATTGTTTCAAGGCGCTTTCCAGAATCCTAGGGCCTGACCCCAGACAAGCAACAGTGGCAAGGAAAAACTCCTCTTTAACAGGAAGAAACCTTGAGCAGGACCAGGCTCATGTAGGGGGACCCTCCTGCTGATGGCCGGCTGGGTAAAGAGAGAGGAGAGGAGAGGAGAGGAGAGGAGAGGAGAGGAGAGGAGAGGAGAGGAGAGGAGAGGAGAGGAGAGGAGAGGAGAGGAGAGGAGAGGACGGGCACAGAGCACAGAAACACACACAAAAATACACTATTTATACAGCGGGTCAGCGGGGCCGGAGGTCATCATGCAGCTCTGAAGGCGGCGATACCTGTAAATGAATGGAGAAAGGGGGGGGGGGGCAGAAAAACTACACAAGAATCAGCATAACTAGTCTGCTTGATGAGGAGGAGGAAAGGAGATGAAAAGAGCGGAGAGGAGAGGAAACCATGACCCAGTGGGGTGACAGAGGCCTGTCAGGTGATCATGTTTCCGGACCCCGGCAGCCTTGGCCTATAACAGCACAGCTAAGATGTTAACCTAATGATTAGACGACCCCCTAAGTATGATAATTTGTCTGTCTATGATAATAACTGGAACTGCAGAATTAGTAACAATACGCTTTTTCAAAGAGGTAGGTTTTAAGTCTGATCTTCAAAGTAGCGATGGAGTCAGCCTCCCGTACCTGGACAGGGAGCTGGTTCCATAGCAGGGGGGCCTGGTAGCTAAATGCTCGGACCCCCATTCTACTCGTAGAAACTCTGGGAACCACAAGTATCCCAGCATTCTGAGAGCGGAGCGGTCTATTGGGCTGATAAGGTATCACTAGCTCCTCCAGGTAGGATGGAGCTAGGCCTCTGAGGACCTTGTAGGTCAAAAGATTTAACGGGCAGCCAATGAAGAGATGCCAGTACAGGAGTAATGTGATGTGTGAGTAGTGCACCTGTCCATTTTTCAGCCGATTGGGAAGTGACTGGAAAGAGGATCACCAGACCATGATGAATAAAAAATTTCCGGCTGGCAATAAATTCACTTCACTGCAGTACACAACTGATAAATTTAGATTCTCCGGGAGGTGGGAAGGATAAGAATTGAAGATCATCAATTGAAGGACATGTCCAGTTGGAAAATAGACGCCTAGTGGACCTGTCAGAGATAGTATCTGTACATCTGATTTCATAATGCTAAAGGAAATCATCAGAGGTGATGAAGTATTACTCAATCTATCAAGGAATAGCAGGATGACTAAAAATATTCCACCTGGTCTCCTGCCACCAAATTTCAATCTGAGCTAAACAAAGAGCTAGGTAGCTAGTGACAGGCAGGCGGGCGGGCGGACGGACGGACACACACAGGCAGACAGACAGACAGAGAGATAGATAGACTGTGACTGATGTTTAGGGGGTCTGATAGCTTTGTATACACACAAAAATGACAATTGAACTGTAGGAAATGTCAGGCACAAGTTATCAGGCTGCAGCCTATAAATAGAAGATGGCATATTTTCATGGCCCACATTATTATTTTCTAACAGATGCACTGGAGACAGAGGGAACACACTCTGTTAATTTAGCAGAGAGAAATTAAAGTCTATTAGTTTTTAATCAGGGTGGTAAATAACTTGCATGCACATTGATGAATTTCAAACATCCAGAGGTCACGAAGAGTCCAATAATAATGGCTGTGCTGCAATACATGAATGGAGATTCTGAGGCAGTGGAAATGAACCCCACAATTATTATACATTCCCTGACCAAAAAGGAAGTTGCCACCTGGATTTAACCAAGCAAATAAGTTAAAGTTTTTTATTGGATAATTGCTACATGGATGATCATCTTTCAGCTGGCAACAATTTAACTCCAACTGATGTAATGAGTAGCATCTAATTTCTTAAACAACCATGTTGAAATGCACATCCTGTAGTCGTGGAAAAGATGTTGGTCTGTTTGAGAAGGGTCTAATCATCGGGTGGATCTAATGGGATTGCATAAACTGCAAAAATTGTGTTAATTGCTAAAAGCTGGAAAGATAGCAAACACATTTGCTCCATCATCTTTGAGGAGCAAATGTGTTTGGAAAAATTCATGAATGAACATGATTGAAAATCGATTAAATTTTGGTAGAAAAAGTGCTCAGGGCTATGATTAATAGTAAAAGTAAGAGCATTTCTAGACAAACAAAGCAAAGGGAACTAAAGGATTTGAACTGAACTGCTGTGTAGCCTAGTGATTAGAAAATCATTAATCAGTGAGGTTAATCAGGAAAAAGTGTTGAATTTGCTAGGTTTGGCTAAGTTGCTAGGGACTCATAGTCAGCTCATAGTCAGCTGACCTCATACTATGTGTCCATAGAATGAGGTCAGCTGACTACTGAATACCGTATTTTCGCAAACATAAGGCGCACTTAAAAGTCTTTTCTTTTTTTTCCTCCAAAATGGACATTATAAGGCACCGCATTATAAGGCGGCCCTTATAATGTGGTGCGCCTTACGTGTGCAACGAGTTCCAAAATCTGTAAATTCTTTTCGACTTGCCGGCTTTCACAAAAGCCATTTCGGATTCATTTCAGATACAGAAGAGGACTTTGATGGATTTGCGTATAATGATTGATCAAAATATAACGTGAGTACATTGCTAAATACACGCTAGCATGCATTTTTTAAGCTAGCGTAACGGTATGCTTTACCAAGCCCGCGCCCTATAATGTGGTGCACCTTATGTATGTAGAAATAGCACCCGTAACTGAGACTGCACCTTTTAATACGGTGCGCCTTATGGTAGATATGGTAAATACGGTATACTGAATGGTAACATTATTAAGTCAATGGATTTTGTTCTTCCCTGCTGGCAAGGGCATGTTCCTTGATGATAATTTGGGCTCATAGGTCACATCTTCAGCTGAACTGTGGAGGCAGCAACACACCTTAGCTGTGAGGGTCAGCATTTCAGAATATGAACAGAAATATATTGTTGAAGATGCCCCCATCATCTATAAATTGCCACATAGTAACATGGAATATTATGTGAGCACAAAGGAACAAGATTGTTTAGACCACTATGAGGCTAAAATAACTTTTCTCTGTAAAAGCCATGCTAAATGGACAGATTACCCTAGAAAAATGCTAAACAGAGGCATTATGAGGTCGTAAGGACCATTAAACAAGAGTTTTACTTCCATGGCATCAATTAACCAGTTGATAAACAAACTCAACTTAAAAGAGAAACCCATAGTTTGCCCCTTATATCTGTATCCTGTTGCTATCATATATTATATGTCCTTCTGCTCCTCTCTCACTCTCCATGGCTGAAGTGTAAACATGAAATAGCCATGCTGGAAATCAGTTAATTTCCATCCTGACAGGTAAACTGTCATGTCATGTATCATGTGACATGACATATTTTATTTCCTTCTACCATAATTTCTGGACTACAGAGCGCACCTGATTAAAAGCCGCATAATCTAATTTTAGAAAGAAAATCAATTTTGTACTCATACAAACCGCACCGGATTTTAAGCCGCAGGTATCCCACGTAGTAATATGAAAAATTAGATCAAAAACATTCAGTACCGGTAGATGTTTTTATTACCGTAAGAGACGAGTCACTGACGAGTGACAAACAGACAGGTAAGAAACAACAGCCACTCTTTTCACTTGTATGTTTATACAGAGACCTTAAATTCAAATTTTATCACGTCAGGATTTTTTAACTTTTCTTTTAATTTAATCCGCTTAGCAACATAAATATATTCTACCGGTAAATGCTTTTTTTCTAACGGTGTCTGTAATGCAGCTACCTTGAAATATACGTTTGTATCAGCTACACACAAATTACGTTGTTTATGCTTTTTTACTCAAACAATAAACAATCTAAAACCTCACGATGGCCCACCTCTAAAATCTTCTATTTTCATCGCGGTGGCGATTGCTTTTGCCTTCCGTCTGATTTGTACAGCGGAAACACGGTGGCCGCCTGCTCTCTGTGTGTTGACTCAGTCTTCCAGAAAGCTTTCAAGCTCGGGCCACCTGCGATGTTTACGTCTAAAAGCTTTTGTCGTCTTTTTGCTTTGGATCAGTTCTTCATGCGGGGGTCTCCACCTTCTCGCCATTGATTACCGTAATGCCAAGATTACGTGCGGCAGCTTGATTTCCTTCTTCAAACGCCAGAGTGATCGCTTTCACTTAAAAGTCGCATCATATACTTTTCTTCTAGTATTTTCCATGTTGATGAGGGTTAGTAAAAATGACTGATTCACAATAGTTGTGATAGTGCGCAACGAAAAAAAAACATAAATAAGCCGCACCGTAGAATAAGCCACAGTGTTTAAAGTGTAGAAAAATATTAGCGGCTCATCTCATCTCATTTAATATGAGACATGACATGCGAGTATACCTGTTTTACAGGTATCGCCGCCTTTGGAGCTGCGTGATGACCTCCGGCCCCGCTGACCCACTCGGCCGGCGGCTTGCATAAATAGTGTATTTTTGTATGTGTTTCTGTGCTCTGTGCTCTGTGCCTCTCCTCTCCTCTCCTCTCCTCTCCTCTCCTCTCCTCTCCTCTCCTCTCCTCTCCTCTCCTCTCCTCTCCTCTCCTCTCCTCTCCTCTCCTCTCTCTCTACCCAGCCGGCCATCAGCAGGAGGGTCCCCCTACCTGAGCCTGGTCCTGCTCAAGGTTTCTTCCTGTTAAAGGGGAGTTTTTCCTTGCCACTGTTGATTGTCTGGGGTCAGGCCCTGGGATTCTGGAAAGCGCCTAGAAACAATTTGGATTGTAAAAGACTCTATATAAATAAAGATTGATTTGATTTGAGATTGAAATTGAAATTTTGCTAGTCTGCATTCCTTGTGAGGTTTTTTTTTGTCTCATCTTTGTCCTGTTTATTATTTCTGCAGCTCCCGGTTCACTGCTGCTCTGCTCACCCTCACTCGCCTGCACACTACCCAGCTATTGTAGTTTTACCTTTTCATAACCTTTTTGAGAAATAAACCTCCTTGCAATTAGGTTGTCTGTCTGCATTTTTTTGGCGCCTGTTTCTGGCTTCACTTGATGCAACATCAGAATCAGGCCTGGTAGGAAAATAAATGTATTTTAGAAAACAGGTTTTAGTATCAAAATCTTAATAGCAGTTAATAAAATGTGAATAAAACCTCAGGACCCGATTTTGGCCATCTAACCATAGTCACAGATACACGGTCTAAAAGGGCTCTCCAAGACTGACACAATGTCTGTGCCAGTTTGAGTCAAATCTTGGAAAGGAAACATTGTTAAAACTTGAGCCTTTATTTGGTGCTGAAAATAAAATAAAATAAAAAATTCAACTACGGAACATCAGTGGTCTCTGCACAAAATGTGTCACTGCTATGAATAGCTCCCTGAGGTCCATGATCTCCACTCAAACCATCTGATGGGAGTTGTGTCCCTTTGAGGAGCTTCTTCCTATTTGAAAATGAGGAATATATTTAGCAAATTAAAAATGGTCGTGAAAGACTTTTTATAACTTTTTGAGTTGTTTTGCAAACAGTCGGCAGCTGGTACATAACTAACTTGGTGGATGCCATTTAAAAATGTTACTTTGTTATCTAGCACAAATATTGTTGAAATAGCGCAATAAAGAACTTACTTTCCTCCGCATTGCCAAACAGAAAAGGCTGTCTTTTCTCTCACTATACATTTTTCCACTCATGTGCAGCGCAGTGTGAGGGTGGGTCCAACGGTTGAGATAACTCAGGCCAGCCGTCCATCTGCATCCCACAGGAGTATCTCCGCTTTTTCCTCAATGTGGCACTGTTACATGTTGGCCAGTTACTAACCTATCTGTGCTCTTTCCTTAAAAAGTGTGTTAATTTCTGTGGGTATTAGAGGACAGAGTTTCCACTTGCCTACCGCTCTTTTTCCCTGACCCTGCGCTACCCAATCAGGCTATTCTTTCTTGTCTAAGGCACTTTCGTTGGGATTAGGGCAGCAGACTCTATTTATGGACTGGCTGTGGTGGCCATTCAGTTCTTCCCCCCCCCCCCCCCCCCCCCCCTTTATTTAGCCAGACCACCCTTTATTGTTACCAAGTGTGAGATATTCTGTACATTGCTTGTAAATATAATTAAAAAAAATAAACACTTTTTCCTGCAAGCTGCTGCTTCCATGTTTGTGTTAGCCTCCCACTGGTAATATCTGAGATGTGAAGGAGATAGTAACAAGCACCAAAAGAGAAGTACAGATGTGAATGTTATCTGTTTTTGCTTGGAACAAGGAAAACATCTTGACAAAAAAAATAATGAAAAGTTTAAGGAAGTAGTTTTATTGTGCTGAGGTTAAAGACATCAAACTCATGACATGCATTTGCCTCTCTTTCCTAGATAAATGTCTCATGAATTTCCGCTTATCCATGAATATATCCCAAGTTGTGGCTGAGTTCTGACAAATTAAGCTCCCTAACTGACCCAGAATGCTGTCTAAGCAAAATTGTGGGCATTTCTATGTTAATAATGCATTTGTTTCAGTTATCACACTAGGGTGGACATAAATGACCAGAAATACATCTCTTTATGTGGAAAATCAGCATTTTGTACAACGATTATCTGATCTTCGTCCAACATTTCAGAGAATCTGCAAGTGTCATTACAGCAGGAATTTGAATTACAACCGGAATATAAACACAATATGTAAAAGCAAATCAATAAGAACGAGTTCATATTATGTCCCCAGTACAGAAATCTTACTCGAAATCTTACAAATTGCTTTTGTAAATCTTACCAAACACAAATCACCAGGAAAATGACTTGCCGCTTAATTTCCTGCTCCTGCAAAACCGAGACATGCAAATCAATCTGTGTGCTAAGTTTCCCTGTCCTGATCCGAAAAATGACAGCTATTGTTCTGATTTACATTTTATCTTTTGCTGAAACTAAGACAATAAATCACTGGAATGTCATGTCTGTCGATAATTACACCTTGAATGGCCAGTAAGAAGTTTGTTTTAGAATGGCCTTTGATTCCCTAACAGTCATGTCAAAAGGAGAAGATGACAGTGAGAAATGAGGCCGCTTCTCATACATGCTTAAACAAAGTAACTATGCATCATAAACAGGTGATTTAAGTGTCTGTGTTCTCTCCTGCAGCCTCTCTGTCCTCACCAGGCACCAAAGACAATTTTCAGTGTGAGTACTTCATGTTAAGAAGTGACAGGAAATAGATCATACAAATGAGACATATTCATCATCCTTTTTTTTTTTTTTAATACATCTTGCACTTGAGGAAGAAAGTAAGTTTTGGCAACATCAAACTGCAACAACAGTAGAACTGAATATCTGTCCTGAACCCATCCTCGTCTCAAAAAGGCCGCAGAACCTGCTGTATTTGTGTGAAGGGAAATAAGCATTTCTGACATTTGTAATAATTCTGTATCACACTTCTTGCTATTGTTGACAGTATGAATGGTCCAGTGGTTATCTTACAACAGCAAACCACTCAAATTAGCTCAGGAACATCAGATCCAGACCATACTGGGGATAGGTTTTACTATTGGTTTGTCTCTCAGTCTGCATATGAAAATAGTTGAATAAATAAGTGACTGTCTTAGATGTAATGAGTTCTAGACAAAGAAACCAGCAGGGAGCCTTTCTATCTTTTCTGAAAACTGCAGAGATGACCCAGTTAACATTGGCTTCACATGCAGCATATGAATATTTTTCTCGTCAAGCAGCTCTCCACCAACGCCATCACCACTGACTGATGAGCTTTTCTCACACTCAACCTTTCAGGAACATCTACACTTACTTATGAGCTTCAGAAGTCAGCAACACATGAGTCTTGTTTCCCAGCACAAAATTAAACCTTGCCATAGATCTATATAACTATCCCATTAAAGTGATTTTATTTCTACCGACAGCAGCAATGGGTTTCATTAAATGCACTAATGGAGTTAAGACAGGGTGTAGAGCCTCGATTAAACCTGTTTAAGTCTGTGTTTGCCCAAGCAGTGAATTGTTTAGGAGTTAATTAGCACATTTACTGTTCAGATAAACCTAAATTAATATCCAAATTATTCTGCTGCCTTACGTTGCATCTTTTATTGAATATTAGAGGCCTGTAAAACAACACCACATAACTACATTGTTTAGATAGAGGGTCACAGGTCAACAGGCAGGCCACCAGAGCGAACAGCACAGCGAGCGGGACCAGCCAACAAAGGTGCAGGACAAGACAGGAATCAGGCTGAACAAAGTCAACAAGAGCTGGCCGCACAAAGAGCCCAGGTGAGGAAAAGAAGTGACATCAACTAACTAGGCATGAGCAAAAACCAAGCCAAGCCGAGTACCACAAAAGGCTTCCCAATGAACCGGTGAAGAGACCCACAGGTGAATGGCAGGCATCGAGTGTGTCTAGGATGATGCACTGCAGGTGTGTAGAAAAGGTGATGGGAGAAGACAGAAAGGCAGGGGAGTAAGAAAAACTCAGGAAAATCCAAACAAGTTTTAATACACCAAGAAATTCCAATCCCACCAAACAGCAAATTTATTTATTGTGGAATTCAATTACACAGTCTTGTTTTTCCTCTTTACATTATTTTGACCTCAACAATTATTTTTATTATTACTTTTATTATTCTATTTTCAAGAGAGCTGTTACTTTAAAGTTTACCTTCTCTCAACATCTGCTGTTCTTTTTCTTCTTTCCCTCTCTCTTCAGTAATTCAAGTGACACTGTGTTTTTGGTTGGGTAATATGCACACAAACTTTTTCTCACGCACGTACTGTATGTTTACTGGCCACTGCCATGCTGGATGGGCTCTGCACTTTTCTCAGCTTCATTTAGAGAAAAATGTGGGTATTAGTAGATGTCTGGCAACTGTCTTAAAAAAAACAAAAAAACACATACAACATAGATACACATGCATGCAATAAAAATACAATTTCCTCACATATCTTCCTCTTCACCTTCAACATTTTCCTTCCCTGTGTTAAAATTACCCAACCACAAACACAGTGTCACTTGAATTACTGAAGAGAGAGGGAAAGAAAAAAAGAACAGCAGATAATACACAAGGGAAACTGTGACAAAATTCATTAGTGTTAGACTGACAAACACAAAAGCAATTAAATCAGGAAGTTGCATCTAAGAAGTGCCACTTAGACAGTTCTAATGTGAAATTTTAATTTCACTTAATCAATACAAGCTGGTCTGTTTTTTTACAGATTCAATATCAACCTTTTTAAAATAAAATGTTTTGGCATCCATGTGTCATATACATGTAGGCAGTTTGAGTAAGAGCTCAAACAACAGAAATCAAGGTAAATCAAGGTTTAAAGCAACATGGTGATTTATGATGGAAATGAGTAGGGTACTTCAAGTTGCACTGTAAGTGTGAGCAATGTGAAAGAGTTTCATTTAATAAAGTTTTAAATAAAGATCTTGACCCTTCTACATGGTGTTAGAAGTCCTAAGGAGCCTAGGCGACACGGATAAAAGCGATAACAGATTAGATCGCAAAATTAAATCCACCCACAGACTTTCATTTTGACAGGCCAACTGAGTGGCTGCATTGGAAACAGCGCAAAGCTAAACAACAACAACAGTGCCATACAGGTGAGCTACCTTATTTATGCAATGGGAGTCATTCACACTGGCAGAGGACAGACGCAAAGAGGACTATGATATTGTGGTCTTGAAGTTTGATGAATACTCCCCCCCCCAGGAGGAATATTATCCACACATGAGCTTACATCAGCGGCAGCAGAGGCCCGGCAAAAAAGACAAGTGCTTCATCAGAGCCCTATATTAACTGTCAGGATACAGAGTTTGGTGTCACGAAGGAAGAAAATATCCTCAACCGTATAGTCATTGGGATTCTTGACAAAGAACTTTCACATTGACTGCAGCTAATCGCAGACTTAACGCTAGTGACAACAATACACACCATCAGACAAGCTGAGGAGGTTCCTATACAGGAAAGCATGTCATGTGAAACTGTGGGGACAGTACATGTGTTAAGCCAAAGGAACAGAAACAGGACCCAAAATGCAGACATGGATCAACCTGTCCATATAAAGGTTTAATCCAAAACAAAAGGGTATAGCTGGTAAGCAAGGCTGATCTGAGTGGCAGTGAACTGGGAACTGCAAAAAATAGGAAAGAAGATAAAGGTGAGGCAGGTAAAACTCACAAGAAACACAGACTAACAAAAGTTCAATCTCAAAAATTCTCGAAAAGGGGAGCCAGGTATGACCATAGGCATGTCAAACTCAGTCCTTGAGGGCCACGATCCTGCCGGGTTTTCTATCCCACTGAATGAATCGTATTGTGTCACTTCCTGTCTTCTCAATCGTTCGTTGGTTGCACTGTGCACGGGGTGTTGTATTCACTTAACTTAATATTGAACACTTGGTGTGTTGTATTCACTTAACTTAATATTGAACACTTGGTGTGCTGTATTCACTTTACTTAAAATTTGAACACTTGGGACATTCT
>NW_021821653.1:55000-113094 GCF_901000725.2 Takifugu rubripes
CTGTTAGTGGCAGTGTGTGGGGTGAGGGGGTCACACCTTACAGAGAATGAGGAATAAAAACACATTCACTCAGAACTGAAGAAGCCTTCTGGATAGAAGGCGAAATGTCTTCAAGAGAAGAAACCCAGTCCAGTTGACAGATAAAACTACAATGATACAATGACCTGGATGATTGAGAATCTACACAGACAAAAACACATTCTATTCTAAATTGTGGACCTGTGAATGTCCCATGTGACCATAACGACTCATCGACTGCAACCAGACAATTGTTTGATGGATAAATACCTCAGTGCACATGGACTATCGCTTGGGCAGCTGTTCTCAGCAGCATGCACAGCATGATTCAGACACAGGATACCACCAAAAAGAAGCCAAACACCATCACACTCTACAACACAACAAAGTGCGGCGTCGATGTCATGGACCAGATGGTGCGAGAGTACACTGTCCGCGCAGGAACACGGCGCTGGCCAGTAGCAGTGTTCTATAACATGATAGATATGGCAGCACTGAATGCACACGTGCTCTATCAGTTATGCACCGGGAGGCAGGAGAGACGGGTGGATTTCCTGCTGGAGCTTGCAAGAGAGTTGGCTCAAACCCACTTGGGTAAGAAAAAGGCCCAAAAGGAACAATTATTTCGGCAACAACCCTCCACATCACAACTAGGAAAAAGAGCCAAGTGTCAGGCTAAAATTAAATGTAGGGACAATCATGCAACTGTGCGCTGTGTTGACTGCTACCGATATACATGTGGGCAATGCCCAAAGGAGCAATGGCAGTGACAGGATTGTGAGTGACTGCTCAAATGTATTTCACTCATAATGCATGGTTTTTCATTCTTTGTAAATATGCTTGGGTTTCTTTTTCTTTTTTACTATTTTTAGCACAAAAATAACAATTACTTCTGCAACAACCCTCCACACCAAAACTGGGAAAAAGTTGCTTTTTCATTCTTTGTAAATATGTTTTGTTTTTTTAACAATAAATGTCAGTGTGTTGATCCCTTCCTTCCTGTTGATCCTTTCCACTGCATACAGCTCATAGTCCAGTTTAAGTCTTTATGGCTATGTTCACTGAGGTATTTATCCATCTCACAACTAAAGCTTGCTCTCAAAAGAACCTCCTGAGCTGTAAGGTATGTCCCCTCCCCCACACAGGTTCAAGTGGCTCCGGCCGTGTGCCACTAACAGCCACATTTCCATAACAAAATGAGTGTCCACAGGGGGGACTTGGGGCCAATTGGCCGTCTTGTGGGTTTTCTAGGTAAAAAGGCCAAATGGCCGCTCTCTGGGACTTCTAGTGTTAACAACATTCATCACACCTTTTGGCAGATACTGTTTCAAGAGCCTGCAAGAGAAGAAATGGACCACTTCTTGTCAAAGTGACAGGTTGACCTTCCCCTGAACCCGCCCACACCTGTTCCCCCCCCCCCCCCCCCTCCCGCCTCCCGCCATTCTCCCTTGCCCGCCTTTTTTTTTAAAAGGGAGGAGTGTGGATCCCCCCCCCCCCCCCCCCCCCCCCCCTCCTCCCTTTCTCCCTCCCGCCTCCCGCCTCCCGCCATTCTCCCTTGCCCACCTGTTTTTAAAAAGGAATGGCGGGAGTTACAAAACAGTTACAAATCAGTTTTGCCATAGTCCTGACATATCCATCTGTCGGCAACATGAGTAGTTCTACATCCGTGATTGGTGAGACGGCTGTGACCGTTATAAGAGAATTGTGTGGAAAAGTAGTTGAAAAATCCACGGTGTTTGTACAGCGTTCTCAGGCGTCACCTTGTGAGCCTTTGCAGCAAGAATGGTCTTTGGAGCCTTATAGTCAAACAGGGAGTTTTGGGTATGTGTTCCGTTACAAGACGGGGGAGTTGATTCTCTATCAGCGGGAAGAATCTTCCAGTGAGGGGTCTATGTTGTCGGCTACGATGTCTTCCAATGACTGGGGTGTGTTGAAACTGATCAAACCGGGAATGGTGTGTGTGACTGAAGAAGGCTGTGAAGAAAGAAACAACACAGAACAGAAACCTTCCACAGAACAAACATTTGTGAGCATTTGGTTGACGAAAACCTCGGGTACGGGAAGATGGTTCTATCGTGCTAGCTACAAGATGCAGATGGAAGAGATGTCAGGGAAACCGAGACAGTATTTTGTCTTGGATCTTTTTAACTCAGACTGTGGGGTTTTCAGCAACGTGTTGACTCTACCTCTTGCAGCATGGATCGAAAAGATGCATGAAATGGATGATAAAATCACAAAATTTTTTCACCATTGTCGTCTTTGGAACAACACTGTGGTGACGAAAAAAAGAGTCCTCCCTCGTGTAAGCCCACACCCATATCTCAAATGTATAAAAGACGTTCGTCTGAACCATACGTTACCCACTACCGGAGTGAAACACTAAGGAGAGCATGTCTACCAACAGAAGCGTCAAGAGCGGATCTGACAATCCGAGCAATTCCTATCTGTGGGATGAGGATGAGACACAAGCGGAATGCCGTCAACGTCGGCTTCGGCCTCGCAGGCTGGATTTTGACTCACTCATCCAACGCTCGGATCCCACGGATTCTAACGAGTCTCTCACTCCTTGGCTAAGCCCTCCACCAACCCCACCCCTCGGACGCTCGGCATCGGATCCTGGGGTGTCCAGTCCTCACTCACCCTCACTGACACCACCCGTCAGAGACTCGGCATCACTTCCAGAGCTGTCCGAGTCTCTTCTCCAAGGCAGAGATCCTGCGCCGTCTCCGGCTTCTTCATGTCCAGGTTCTCCAATCTCTGTGAGCGGTGTGGAGAGTCCTTCACGCTCAACAACCCCTGATCCGCCTTTGCCCGACGACGCATCGGATCTCCCCGGGGCTGTATGTAACGGTGCTGACCAGCTTGACGGCTGGGCATCTGAATTCTTTGGTCTGGTAAAAAAAGGCGTTCTTCATCTACTTAGCGTCGTCCTGGACCTGTACAAGGGTGAGGTTTGCAACGGATGTCGGATCGACCACCCCAGCCAGCGCCAACACCAGTGTTTGGATGTGATCGAACCGGGTTTCTACCGCAACAACTTTTACATGTTGATGAAAAGACTCTACACACCCAAGTTCATTCCTGCTATTCAAAATTTCCTGAAAGCGTGCGGTGTCAACGCTGACTACGTGAAAGTCAAGATCGCCGCAGAGAGCCTTTTGCTCGAGCTGAAATCCAGCGAATTAATCTACACTCCCATCCACCAAATGTACGAGAGTATCGCCGACAACGACAGCGAGATTAAACAGGAACATCTGGACACGGTGACTCAGTACTGGACTGAAAACACTTATATCTGAAAACACCATTTTCAGATATAAAATGGGGAGCTTCTGGGGAAAAGTTGTAAACGATGTAGAAGGTGTCAAGATCCAATTGATCAAGGGTCAGATAATAAACATTTTGTACCAGGCTATTGAGAACAAAACGGCTTCAAACAAAAACATCTTGCTGGAAAAAACCAGAACGTGTGCAGGACCCGCACTTTGGGAAGAGATGGTAAATGACACGATGCTTATGAGCAAATCTGGATTGTCGGATTGTTTTAAAGTAATTTTTAAAGAACTGTCCAACGATGTTGTAAAACCATGTCATATGATAGCCTTTTATGCTTTGCTCATTGATGTGACCAGCAGACTTGTGCAAAACAACCATTCTGTAAGCATCTTGGAAGAACTTGGAAAATTTCACGATGATATCTGCCTCAGTCTAGATCATAAAGTCTTAACTCAAACTCTATTGATGATAACGCATTGGTCTTGGACTAGTTTTTGACTATCTGTACTTTCACATTACAAATGTTACAAATGTATTTGCTCATGTTACTCACAAAATGTATTTACTCATGTTACTCACAAAATGTATTTACTCATGTTACTCACAAAATGTGTATGCTAAAGATTTCTTAACAGCTAATAAAAAAAAAAAAAATACCTCTCAAACGAGCATCCCTTCTCATTCTGTTTTCAACATGTCTGAGACACGCTTCATGGAAAAAGTGTACTATGATCCCGCGCATCCCGGTAGCCTCGGTGGTGTAGAGCGGCTCCATAAGGGGGTGCAAGAAGAAATGGGAAAGACGGTTCCTCGAGAAAATGTTAAAACATTTCTACAGGGACAGGACGCTTACACTCTACACAAACCGGCCAGGATACATTTTCCAAGAAACAGGGTTTTCGCCCCCCGCCCTTTAAACCAATTTCAAGCGGACCTGTGCGATATGCAAGCCCTGTCGGAGCATAATGACGGATATAATTATTTATTAACGGTCATAGACATATTTTCCAAAAAAGCTTACGTCAGGGCTCTGAAGAGAAAATCAGCGGCTGAGGTGGTAAAGGCGTTTGAATCCATTTTTGAGTCAAGTCAGACGCCTGAAAAAATACAAACTGATGCGGGGAAAGAATTTTTTAACAAGAGTTTTGAAGCTTTGATGAGAAAACACAATATCGTTCATTTTTCCACCGCCAGTCACCTTAAGGCCTCTGTGATTGAAAGATTTAATCGTACATTAAAAGGTAGAATGTGGAGATATTTTACAGCAAACAACACTCTGCGATACACCGACGTCTTACAAGACTTGGTGAAAAGCTATAATCACAGTTATCACAGCAGTATCAAGATGAAACCCGCTGAGGTAACCTCGGAGAACACTTTTAAAGTGTTTCAAAACTTGTACGGTAAATCTGAAAACCGACGGAAGGTTGAAACCAAGATGAATTTCAAGAAGGGGGACCTAGTTAGAATTTCAAAACTGAGAGGAGTGTTTGATAAAAAATATGAACAGAGTTTTACGAACGAGGTGTTTACGGTATCTGAACGCATCCCTCGCGACCCTCCAGTGTACAAGTTAAAAGATTACGATGGAGAACCCATCCAAGGGTCATTTTATGAGCCAGAGCTACAAAAGGTAACGATGGGGGAAGACAGACTTTTCCACGTAGAAAAGATTCTGAAGCATCGCGTCGTCAGGGGTGAAAAGCAAGTCTTTGTAAGTTGGAAAAAACTGGCCGGAGAAATTCAACAGCTGGATCAAAGCCGCAGATTTAAAGAACGTATAAAATCAACTCGCGATCGCAACGGATATCATTTCATCATGTACGGTCCGAAGGACGAGGGCTTTTTTATTACCCTACCCTCCAACGCCAGCGTCGATGTTTTTAAAGAAAACACGAGTTCCAGTTACCGCGTGGATTTGCCTCAACATATCGATTTAGAGGGAAGCTGGGAAGTAGCTTTAACGCAGATTTCATACCCGCACACCTTTATCACCTTTCTCAGGAGGATGCCTACTTTTACTGGAGGGAAAACCCTCAAGAACCGGCCACGGAGAGCAAGGTGCATCGTCAAGAGATGAAACAATCATATTTCAACGGCTTCTCAGCCTTTAGATTCGAGATGGACGGACAATTTAGAAGAATAAAGTCTGATATTTACCTCGTCTATGACAGTCTTCTGAAAAGATTTGATTTCCAATCGGGAGGTAAAACCCACGTACTCTTCGAAGGACCCCTGGCATATTTGATGGGTATGAAATCAGGGGAATGGTTTACGTTTGACCAAAGGTATGCGTACTATCCCTGCGATTTACGAGCTGGGTTTTATCACATGTATTGTTACAGCGACGTAGTTTGCACCGCAGATGGTCGGCGACGTTTATGCGCCACTTTTGAGAACGATTGATGTAAAAGGAACGTTCGGTGAAATCGTCACACAGTATTTCAATCCTGCTTACTATTTACCGGTGTCCAAAAACCACATTGAAAACATTCAGGTGGAGATAAAAACGGATCAAAACAAACCGGTAAAATTTTCATACGGCAAGACTATCGCGACTCTCCACTTTAGACCTAGAACTTGAACCCCAGGGTTATATATATTCCAATCGCCCGCGTCCTCATCATTCATTTTCAGGAGGCTGATCAGCTATCCACACACAAAGTGTTCAAGGCTAAGAGAAAAATAGAGAAAAAGAAATGGCTCGGGTAGGTTTGAGAGAAGATCCTCACCGATTTGTACAATATTATGAGAGTCAAGTAGGGGGGAATTTGCCGGGGTTTTACGGTGCACCGGTCATGTACGGTCGGGGGATAGGATCTTTGTTTTCTAAATTATTTCGTTTCGTCAGCCCTTTGGCCAAGAAAGGTTTCGAAATAGCTAAACCTCATCTTAAAGCCGCTGCGAGTAACATCGCCTCCAACGCCGTCAAACACGTGATGGAACGGTTCGCCGGTGATCAAGAAGATGATCAAGAGATGAAGCAAGAAGGATCCGGGGGCATTATGGTGTTGTCGCGTAGGAAGAGAAGACGACCCCCCGGAGAACGCATCCCCTCCAGCTTTAATAAACAGCCGTTCGGTAAAAGGAAGAAATCAGTTGCAAAAGGCCGTCGTGTGAAGAAGAAGTCCGTCCGGAGCTCTGATATTTTTTAAGAATATCTTTTCTTTGAGAAAAAAGAAAATGGCTCTAGTACATCAGAAATCTCCAGAGTGTACTCTGGCCGAATTGGATTTATTTTCAGCACCTATGACGCAGCTGTCTATCGATGAAAAAACCTACACGGAAATTTCTCCCCTGTCAGCCATCACCGACGGGGGACCCATTGAGTTTTTCATCCCCGGAGACGGGGACCGGTATCTGGATCTGAACGACACTCTGTTGCATCTCCGTGTAAAAATCACCAACGCTAACGGATCGAACCTAGCTAATGACGCAGCGGTGGGTCTTATCAATTATCCTCTAAATACAATTTTCAGTCAATGCGACGTGACCCTGGGGGATCGACTCATCTCTCAGTCGAGCGCTACCCACCCCTATCGCTGCATGATTGAGACCCTGCTCAACTTTTCACCGGACACACTCTCCAGTCAGTTTACCGGGGGTCTTTTTTACAAAGATACCGCCGGGTCAGTGGACTCTATCGTGCTCGTGAACGGTCCAAATAAAGGGTTAACGAGGAGAGCCGCGTCCACAGCCCGTTCCAGAGAAGTACACCTGCTCGGTCCTCTCCACGGGGACATCTTTTTCTGCGAGAGACTATTGCTCAACTCTGTCGATTTGAGAATTAAACTGATGCGAGCCAACGATGCTTTCTGCCTCATGGGGGCGCGTGACTCTACTTTTAGCCTAAAAGTACTGGGGGCTTCCCTATTTGTTAAAAAAGTAGCCGTGTCCCCTGCAGTCAGGTTAGGTCACGCCGCCGCCTTAATGAAGGGCAACGCTCTCTACCCCCCTTTCACGCGTTAATGTGAAACTTACTCTATTCCGGCAAACTCTAGGGTTTGCAACCAGGAGAATCTGTTTCTGGGTAGCATACCAAAGTACGTGGTTCTGGGTATGGTACACCACGAGGCTTTCACAGGAAGACGAGACCTGTCGCCTTTTAATTTCAGACACTATGACATCGAATACCTGGCTCTCTGTCAGGACGGCCGGCAAGTTCCGGCTAAAGCTTTCCAACCCGATTTTAACAACGGGGTGTCCGTCCGGGGTGTCCGAGAATTCTACAACATGTTCCTGGCTACCGGGAGACATCTCAAAGATTTACCCCTGAGTATCAGCCGTGATGACTTTAATGACGGCTACTCTCTGTTTGTGTTTAATCTCAATCCGAGCGATGACAACGACGCACTGTCTACCGTCTCAAACGGAAACCTCAGGCTGGAGTTGAGATTTAGAACACCCCTGCAGCACACCGCGACCCTTATCGTCTACGCCTGTTACGATTCTATTCTGGAGATCAACGCCAAGAGGCAGGTGCTGGTGGACTATTATTAAAAGACGGACAACGTTCAACTAGAGAACCTTCTGCATAGCCTGCTGGGAGATGTGTTTTGCGGGGTGTGGGCGTCCGATCAACTGCCCATGCTGAATCCCTCTTTTAGAACCCCGGCCTACTTTATCGTCAACACACATCCGGCTCACATGTCGGGGGAGCACTGGTTAGCTTTGACGCTGGAAAATGGTGGCATAGCCACCTTTTTTGATTCTTATGGATTTCCGCCGGACTTTGATCACTACCCCCCGAGCATCTTACAGTTTCTGGAAAAACGTTCTAAAAACATTGATTACCACGACGTTCAGTTGCAGCACCACATGTCGACGGTCTGCGGACAACATTGCATCTATTACCTCTGTCACCGCGCGTGCGGGCTATCTTTTGATCAAGTACTGTCTTTGTACAATGATGATGTAATAAAGAATGACTTCATGGTGTACGACTATGTGAGGAAATATCAGCGCTGTATTAGAAATAAAATCAATGGTCCCTCCAAGCAGGGGTGTTGTTTTTTTGCAATGTTTTAAAGATTTTTAAAGTTTTTGAATGAATGACTGTACGCTCGAAAAAATGTTTAATAAACGCTTTATTGGTAAAAGACAAAACTTTGTGTATTACATTTATTCACGATGAAATGTTAATCCAACGCGGGGGGTCATTTGTTCGTCTTCTAGTTTTTGACGGTAGATCCGCAGGTGTTTCAGAGTCTTGAGATCCGATCGCATCCATCTTGAGGAGTCGGTATTGATTACGCGCTTTTGGGTTACTTATAGAAGACAAAGGGATGTTTAATTCTGAGAGAGTATTTAAAAATGTGTCCATCCGGGAGGTTCAGAACCCTCTGATTTTTTCTTTTTAAAAGGAAACAAGAGTCGTTTGAATAGATCGATCATGTGAGACCCTTTTACAACGTTGCCCCGGTACACAAATTCCCCTTTTGTATTCCAAACATCGTGACGGTCGGATAATTTCTTTAAGACGTATTCGGCATTCTTGCGATCTCGCGGTGGGAGGCTCTGCAACACGTCGTCGATGATGCTATCGGACGTCCGTACGTCCGTCCCAGAATCTGCCTCTGCCTCCGTCTTTGTCAGATTCTCTGTCAGATTCTCTGTCTGATCCTGCTTCACAAAGGTCAGATATCTTTGCAGTAACGCGTTATATTTTTTAATTTTTTCATGAGAGCTCAGCCCCTGCTCGTTTAAGATGGCTCTCATCCTAGCATCCAAATCGTCCTCCGCGACATCTCTGATGGACTGGGAGGGCCGCGTCAGGCGGTTGAGTTGATGAGGGGTGACGAGAAACATTTTTTGGGCCTTTTTCAAAGTCATTTTGTATCAATCCTCCGACGAGGTTCCCGATCAAGGTACCACCGCTGAGAGGAGAGGTAAAGAAATCCGCCCGTCTGCTTCTTTAGAACCTGTTGCTTCCTCTTTAAACTGGTTCTTTTATCAGCCAACAGTTTGATAATTTTTTTCTGTCTCTTCAGTTTTTTAAATTGAGAAGGAGTCAGGGGGAGGTTTCCTTTTAGAAGATTTAAAGAAATCTCACACAGTGTCTGGATAAAATCCGGGGAGCTGTGAATAAGAATGTCTCTACGTTTCTTGGGTGTGGCACGGTACAGGGCCTTCAGCAGGGGTGCGTTTCTTTTTATACGCGCTGACATGATGATCTACGTCGACGCTCTGGGGATGTAAACGGCCGCTTGCTGGTGAGGAAGCACACCCGTCCTCAGTCTGTACGGATCTGGGCAGACGGGGGTGAGATCCACTATTAAATACCCGTGAGGGTCTTTTGTGGCGTCTTCAAAACTCTCCAAGAAAAATGTCTTTTGTGATGGAAAAATCTGATGAGCCAATATATTCATTGTAGTTTATCCCGTGGGTTTTAAACATGACCAAATAATTGCTGTTCAAACTGATGGTGCGACTGTGTTTACCCTGGTGAAACACGTTTTGAGTCAACATCATAACACTCATGTTTCTGTGGTGGCGATACTGTGTAAAAATCTTTACCACTTCAGGATGGTCAGAGGCTTGAAAAATAACATCGTCCAAAATAATCAAATGCTTTTGATCAGGAGGAAACAGTGTTTCATCTTCAAAAGAATCAGGCAGACCTTTGACAAATTTAATGTTTTTAATCATCTTTTGCAGTTCAGCGTACATAGGTTGAAAAGAGGTATAAATCCACACGATATTGTCAGGTACAACATTTATTACACGGTCACAGTTTTCCAATACATTTTTTACAAAATAGGTCTTTCCACACCCGCTCGGACCCGCGATTAAACAAGAAAAAGGAAAGATAAACCTAGGATCAAATTCAATTTCCTGCATTTCTAATACCCGAAAGGCAGAGTTGTTCCGTCAGCAAAGAGTCGTCTTTTGTCATACACCACCCTAAATTTTTTATCAAATGACACATTTCTCAATGCGAAACCCTTTTTATCACGTCTGATGCTGTGTTGACGGATCTCGATCGTGTTTCCCTCTTGTTTATTACTCAGGTAACCCTCCACCAGCTCTCTGACACTGTCAAAGCTCACACGCTCACAAAATTCCCGGGTCTGAGTGATACCTTTCACACGCATGACGACTTTCTTTTTATTTCGTGTTTGGTACGCGTAACTCTTGGGACCCACCGCTGCAAACTCTTGAATGCTGTCACCATCCAGTTCATCCGTCAGGTCACCTAAATAGTTACCCAGCTCTAGAGGTTTCTCACCCTCTTTGACCAGATAGATTAAACTATCTGTGTCGATGTAAAACACTCTGTCTTGTAGTTTTTCCAGATAACTGTACAGCTTCAGTCGTGCGTGTGCTGTGGTGAATGCTGCAATAAAAACATTACTCTGTTTACCTGGGGGTTGAACGTACCTGTCGGTGTATTTCCACCTGATGAGAGCTCTGTTGCTGTGGAGAACGGAAAAGTATTCGACTTTGTATTTACCTGAAAACATGTAACTAAAGAATTCTTTAGGATCTGAGACAATGGTGGTTTTAAACAAATTATCTCTCTGTGCAAACTTTCCCCACAAACTGTTGAGACACAATTTAGCAACCTGTCTTTTCACAGGATTGGTCTCGATTTTGCCAGCATCTAAAAGAATGCCCTGATGCTCCTGATAGTCCCTGATGTATTTTTCCCTGCTCTCTCGATCCGTCGCCTCAGCGGGGTAACCCGAGGCTTCCTGCTTTCCTTTCAAAAAGGTGTGTATGTAGTCGGTAAACACAGTGTCGCTGCTCTTGTCAAAGTGCCAGACTTCTGTAATTTTACCCACCCTGTACCCCACATCCAGAGCTTTGATGAATTCAACGGTGACCCAGACCCCCGTCAGAGCTCTGCCCTCATCGTCGTGTTCGCAGGGGCCACCCTCATTGTTAGTTTCGGCACAGGTGCGACACAGTGTAAAGAGTAATTTACCTCCCTCACTTTTGTGCGGTAACACGGGGAATAAAAGACCTCGAGGAGGATACACAGTGGCTCTGATGAAGCCGTAGTAGCTGCGTGGGTCCTCGAAATCTTTGTAGATGATCACGGGGTGACCAAAGGGGTAAGAGCAAGTACTGTTGACAAACGGGTACAGTGAGGTGACATCAACATAGTGGATGGTTTTCATCGGGCGCTGCCGTGTGTCGCAGTTTTAAAGCGCTCGTTCTACCTCCGAAAAGTGCTTTTCGGGGGTTGAGAGGCTCAGGAGCGTTAAAGCAACGGAGAAATTCTTTAACCTCCGTGCATGTTGTTTTCATCTGGTTCCACGTGTGTTCTCTCATGACTACAACACGAACCCCATGTGTGGTCTGTAGCTCACTCACCCTCTTCTCACTTTTGTAGTGAAGTTCACCAAAGGTGACGCCTCTCATATCGCACTGTACTGTGGGATCAAAGCAACTGGGACAGCCGTGGTAAAAACATCCATGAAATTCCCAGACATGTTTTACACCGTCAATCTCAGCATATCCGTCTACGAAAAATGCACCAATCTGTTTTTCACCCATGTTTAGAGCATGCTGTATAAAGATTTTTTCTTTGTGCATCAACCATTCTAACCATTGAACCGATGCGCTAGAGAATCTTTTGCTCTGATTCAAATAGTTGTGTGGGCAGGGGATAGCCAGAGTGTTAGGAGTCAGATAATTGGTGCGAAACACCTTCATACAGGCTCCGGCTATGGCGATAGAACCAAAAGGGTCTACCCCCGTCTCACCTAGGAACTGATCTCTAAATTTAAGACTGCCCTGGGTGAGAATGTCAACATCATTTTTGCAGTACAGCGAGGCCTCCTTTTTGAAGTCAAAGGTACCGCGGCTGACCTCGTTGTACCACGGGTCAAATTCTTCCCGTTCGCGCACCGTCATGCGATCTACGTCGTAGTCGGACGGAACGGGATAGGACCCCACGTAATTGAGGTGAATTTCTGAGCTAAATTTGTGTGGGAAATACCCCTTGGTCTTGTCAGTGAATCCTAAGGCTTTGGGCATAGCGCTGAGACGCATGGGGAGAAATGACAGGGAATCTATGAATTTGAGACCATAATGGGATTCCTCAAAACTGAGGATTTTACTCCCGTTCATCAGAATCTGTTGTGGCGTCACATCCAGTTCCAACATACCTTTTAACACCAGATAACTGTCAAACCCCTTGGCATTATGGGCTATAAAGATGTTCTGTTTGTATCGTGGCTTCCTGAAATGCAAAATAAACATTTTAGCACAGTCAAGACCATAAAGCGCCTTCTCTTCACCTTTGGATGTTTTTGTATGCACTAAAAAAGGAACATGCTCTCCATTTTGACCCACAAATGTTTCAAAATCATAAAAAACCAAATCAGGATGTGAGATGTCTGGTTGGAGGGTAGGAATGTAACAACTATGATCGACTTTAGAGTCGCTCTGCAGTTTTTTCACCACAGATTTTACATTTTTTCACCGCACAGCGATGCTTTGCATCGTCTAACGACAAATTGACACTGTAGTATAGTTCGCATCGTGCGCATTTTTTGATTTGGTCGCAGAGGCTGGACTTTCTGCTTGAACCGGCCAATTTGTGTCTGGTGAAACAAGAGGGTGAGCGACACGTTCTGTTACAGTCAGAGCAAACCACTGTGTTGAACCCTTCTGTGGGGCAGGCAGGATCGTTGCACACTGCGCAGTAACCTTTACAAAAGTGGGTATAGGGATGCTTAAAAGTCTTGTAACAATAATTACAGACTGACGACCCCAGGAAGGCTTTGAGATTTTTTATCCCATAATAGTGATTTTGTAGTAAAAGAGAAACAACTGATTGGAACGATCAGAGAATTTTGTCTCATAATGTGAGAGGGGTTTACTGTGGCATGTTCTGTAAAACACAACAATTTTACGCCCCAGAATATTTTCAAATTTACCAATGTCACTGAAAGTGACGGGGGTCTCATCATTTAAACCAGCCTGATGCTGCAACTTCCTCGCAATATCAAGGCATTCTCTTTCAGTAAGTTTCGGGTAGATAACGTGAGCTAGACTGATGGCGAAGCAAAGCTGGTTGTCTCTGTTGTCTACGATAAATAAGTGGCGTCTTTTTTTGTCAATGATTTCACAGTCTAGAGTTTTCTCCATCTTACGTTTGGCACCTCCTCCTGGGTTCTGCACCACGTGAAGGATGAATTCTATATTCTCATCCGATGAAATGATACCGTTTGACTGCACAATCCGATCTAGCATTCCATTAAAAGCCGGTAGAATATTTTCACCTTGTTCATCCACAGCAACTGTAACATGATTGTGTACGTTTTCACCCACCACCTCCAACTGTATTAAATCATTGCGACTACTATGTCGTCTGGCAACATCCACCAATTCGCTGATAACCCCTGTTACATCTCGATAGAATGTTGCAATGTCAGGCACATTTCCCCGAGTGGGAATGTTAAAGGAGCGTCTTGTTCTCCATGTGATAAAATCATTAAAAAACCTCTCACCCCGCTCAGGAGAGAGATCGGGTGGATTTTCTCCTAGCCCTCCTCCCCCTTGCTGAGGAGAAAGTTTAGGGGGGGCCATGTGTGTAAGGGCTGAGGGGCTGCTCTCTGACCCCCCTTCTTGTGTCTCTGCTGAATCCGTCTCTGATCTGATTGTTACCGCGTGTAAGACATGATCACTTTGCGTGTGGAGAGCTGATGAAGGAGAATGATTTTCAAACTCTACTGCATTAACTGCATTAAGGTTTTCGAGGGCATCATTTATGAGTTGTAAGGTGTCAAGTTCTAGGACGTTTTCATTTTGCTCTGTAAAATGTAAATTTATTGGAATGGAGATTGGAATTTCACTTAATTGATCAACAGCTATTTGTAAAGCATTCGGTACTTGATTAAAATATTCAACATTGAAATCCTCATCACTTAATTGATCAACAGCTATTTGTAAAACAATCGGTACTTGATTAAAATATTCAACATTGAAATCCTCATCCATATCTTAAACAAAAGACAGAAAAAGGAAAAAAAAAAAAAATTACAGCTTTTTCAACACTGTTTTAGTACACCTTTGGTTACAATTGGAGGAAACAATATACCGTATGACATTATTGAAAATCTCCAGCACTACCTTGTCTTGGGGGTGTAGGGAATGAATGTAGCAGCCTGTATCCTCCTCCACCCTGTCAAAGAGCGGATCAGGAACGCTCTCGTGGTGCTCGTTGCTGTTGTTGGGGATGATTGTATCCGGCTGTATCCCCGTCCACCCTGTTGAAGGACGGTTCAGGAACGCTCTCGTTTAATCTCACCCCTGAATCTGTAATTAGATGAGAGATGAGTTTTTTTTTTTTTTTTTATATATTATTATTATTATTAGTCAAGAAGATATAGTATAAAATATACCATCAAACAATCTCCTGACAATGTTAGACTTGTGTCTCTGGTTCCTACGTCTCCTTATCGGCCTCGCAGGTTCGAAAGGATCTGGTCCCGCTGTAAGTACAGGGGTCAGAGTGGTACACGCTTGCCGTATTCTACGTCTCCTCGCAGGGGCAGAAGGTTCACGGGAGAGTGGAGCTGCCGGGGGAGTCACAGTGCTCAGAGAGGCGCACGTTTGAAGGTTCTGTTTTGATGGTTCTGTTTAGACAGAGGGGAAAATCGTTAAAATACAAATCATCAAAACGGCACATATTTTGTATATACTTCTAATCACAGATAAATATATTACCTTGTACAGTCGACTTCGGTCCTCCTGGCTGTCTCACACGTCTTCTGGAGAGTTTGTTCGTCTGCTTACTTGAGTCAGTCCCATGTTGAAGTGCCGAGGGTCTGCTCTCAATCTCAATTTCACCAATTTCAGTTACACAGCAATTTGTCCCCTGCACGGGGGGTGGGGTTTCAGAACACAGCAATGCTTTTACTGCTTTTTCAGTTTCTTGGTTGTCTTCGGATACCAATCTTTCAGCCCTGGCTAACAGATCTGAAAAATGTATCATAAAAAGTTATATTTCAGCAATCTATGAACAACTGAGCTGTTCATAAAAAACAAAACAAAAAAAAAAAAAAAAAACTGTATGTAAAATACCAATGTCTGTTTGCGTGAGGGTTATTCCTTCAAACTCATCGGCGCTGACTTTAAAGATACAGAAAGTTACACTTAAAAATCTAGAATAAAAATAGAACAACTTTCAGGTTAAAAAGATCACGGCTTGCTTACCAGGATAAATTGGCATATGGTGAACCTCTACTGTAACTTCTAAAACACAGTTATTCGTAAATAGTAGTTAATCATTAATAGTTCATTCATTAATAGTTTTCTAAAACTATTTAGAAAACTACAGAGAAAAAGTTTGGGAAGAATTTGAGGCTTACCGGTAGTCATCTTTGCAGCCATCTTTGTTTGTTACACGCGCTCGCAGACGGTGAAGCTTCCGATGAAGTTCTGGAGGACTGAGCTAATGACTGTGAGATGATCATGTATATATTCGCTTTACAATGCTTGGCGAGAGGGAAAAAAAAAAAAAAGTTGATTGGCGCCGAAAAGTCTGATATTGACGACTGCCCCGATGGACCAACTGGTGGTGATGTAGCTCCCATGGGGATAAGGCCCTACACGGGAACTCTACCAAACAACAGGTTCAGGCGATATAACTCATGTTAAGAATGTTTTTCTCCAGGAGGGCCTCCAGGTCTCCAGGGGATTTAAGCTTCTTCAGTTACACACCTCGGACACCGGAAGACAACGCAGGCCCCTAAATTTCTTACTTGAAGCCACCAACTGTTTTCTCTTTTCTTCTGAACCACAGTGTTAGGGTTCTAACAGTCTAACTTTCTCCAATAGTTTTCACAAATGTTTCACAAAATGTTTGTTCTGTGGAAGGTTTCTGTTCTGTGTTGTTTCTTTCTTCACAGCCTTCTTCAGTCACACACACCATTCCCGGTTTGATCAGTTTCAACACACCCCAGTCATTGGAAGACATCGTAGCCGACAACATAGACCCCTCACTGGAAGATTCTTCCCGCTGATAGAGAATCAACTCCCCCGTCTTGTAACGGAACACATACCCAAAACTCCCTGTTTGACTATAAGGCTCCAAAGACCATTCTTGCTGCAAAGGCTCACAAGGTGACGCCTGAGAACGCTGTACAAACACCGTGGATTTTTCAACTACTTTTCCACACAATTCTCTTATAACGGTCACAGCCGTCTCACCAATCACGGATGTAGAACTACTCATGTTGCCGACAGATGGATATGTCAGGACTATGGCAAAACTGATTTGTAACTGTTTGTAACTCCCGCCATTCCTTTTAAAAACAGGTGGGCAAGGGAGAATGGCGGGAGGCGGGAGGCGGGAGGGAGAAAGGGAGGAGGGGGGGGGATCCACCCTCCTCCCTTTTTAAAAAAAAGGCGGGCAAGGGAGAATGGCGGGAGGCGGGAGGCGGGAGGCGGGAGGGGGGGGAACAGGTGTGGGCGGGTTCAGGGGAAGGTCAACCTGTCACTTTGACAAGAAGTGGTCCATTTCTTCTCTCCTGCACTTTGGGATCTCCAGTGCACCTGAGATCTTACAGAGAAAGATAATGGAGACTAGACAGTGTAGAAGTCTTCATGGATGACATCTTGGTCTATGAGAACTCCATGGAGCAACATTTCGTCTGGTTAGAGAAGATGATGCAGCACATTCAAGCTGTATTGAAACTTAATAAGGCAAAAATACTCATTCAGAAAGAGCCAGCTATGGTTCCTGGGCCATCTCATCAACCAGTCAGGGGTCAGACCTGACCCAGAAATGGGGGAAGCTATTCACAAACTCACCACCTACAACCGTTCAGGAACTGAAAAGAACAATAAGTCAACTGCTGTATGAGCTTTTAAAAAACAAGAATACATGGACCCCTGACTACACACGGAAGTCTGCGTACTGCTCCAGGCGTCTTACAGAGGCAGAAATATATTATTTATAGATAGGGAAGGTGTCTCTAGCTGCTAAACAAATAACTCTGTGGCTTTGACCAATTCACACTAGAAATAGATCACAAACCACTGGTGCATGTAGTCGACTACGGAAGTCCGGATAATGTCTCTTTGACGTGCCAGTGCCTTCTCATAAGACTCATGAGATGCAAACCAGTGGCAGAAGATGTACCAGGCATAACTTTTGTCATCGCAGATTCTCTGTCTCGGAGCCCACAAGCCTACACAAAAGAGGTGATGGACACACAGCGATGTAGCTTGCCATGTAGCCGCTGTGATGGGATGTGATGTGATCCCAGCATCCCCGACCAAAATGGACTGTTTAAGGAAGGTTCCATTAACAGATTGCGAGCTGCAGACTGTAATAACATATATCAGGTCAGGATAGCCAGCATATGCAGCTAACATTGCATTGCAAGCCAAAGAATACTCAAAAGTAAGAAATGAGAGGTCAGAATATGACGGTTTGGTTGGATGAGGCAATTGTGCCGGGTCATTGAGAACTGACGTTCTACAGAAACTGCATGATGGACACCGAGGTCTCACAAAGTGCAGAGAAAGAGCAAATGCAGCAATATGGTGGCCAGGACTCGCCACAAAGCTGAAAACCCTGTAATGGCATGCAGGATGTGTGAGGAGCAGAGCCAGGCCCATACAAAAGATCCTCTCATCTCCACGCCATTGCCTAAGTTTCCTTGGAAGAAAATAGCTTTTGACCTCTGTGAACACAAGGACAACTACTCAGTAATATCAGATTACTACTCAAGATTCTTGAAAGTGCTACACCTTCCATCTACCACCAGCGCTCAGATTGTTCAGAGACTGAATGCAGTAACAAGTGACAATGGACCACAGTTTTCTAGCACAAAATTTTAAAAGCTGCCATAACAGCTACATTTCAAGCACGCCACATTCAGTGCTCATCCCACTCAACGGATATGTCGTAAAGGATATGCTAAAAGAGTGGTTCAGACCTCTAAAATAATCCCTCATAAGAATGATCCTTTAATTTTCCACGTGAGCTACAGATCGACCCTCTGCACTAGACCTCTACCCCTAGATCATACGTCATCAGCACACAGTGGGGAGCCACTGACACATCTTGAATTCCATCTTCTAAAGATTTCATTTGTTTTGTTTTCCTGTTTTTACTGTTCAAAACCTGTTTTTTGGTGGGTTGGAGGCTTTTTGACCAAATGAAAACCCAAATATTTCTCTCACTCAAGTAGCCGGTGTTTGTGGACTTTTGAACGGTCAGTGGAACATTACTAGGAAGTGGTGGGCTGTTAGGGACCACAGGGTCTTCTGTACTGGCCATTCACATCCTAGCAACACAAGGTCACTACAGCCACTCTGAGCAGAAGATCCTGTGTTTACTCTTCTATATCTACTGTTGTGTGAGAACACAATATAATGACCTGCTAACAAGCATTTCTGGCACATTGATGTGAGCAGACAGGACAGGATTCGAACAGTTCCATCACATTAACTATCACATTAATAGTACAGGTGGTGGTGACAACACCAATAGAGACTTCCTGTCAGTCTCCTGGCACGCCTTTCGCACGTTTGACCATTTCTTTCTCAGCTCTTATCATTGTGACACCATACTTGATAGTGTTTACAGACGTACTGTTCATGTCAGAATGTACAAAACAGAAACAGAAAGAGCACCATGAAGGCCTGTAAGTACTGGCAAGTACATCTCTGTAATTGCCCTCAAACTTTCATCATTATTCTGATTATTACTGGCCTGGATAGCAGGGGTTGCTAGTTGTTCCACAATAAAACAATGTTTTTTCAGTCTTTCAATACACAATTATCAGATGCAATGAAGCAGCATTCCTCCTTCTTCCTCCCTCCACTGACCATTTTGTACAGGTGGCCTTTCTACAAAAAGCAGAAGAGCCAAGGCAAGCATCCATCCCTGTAGGCACAGTGCTGCTCATTAACCAAACCCAGGGTCCATTCTGGGGCCCCACCTGGGCACCTTGTTCATCAGGATGCCACATACTGCAGCCATCTGGTGTTGGAGCTATCCGCACCACTAAACTTGCTAACTCACAGTCGCAGCCTTCTGTCAGACTGGAAGTGTGTGGTTTTGTTTGTGTGTGTGTATGTGTGTGTGTGTGAGAGGATGGGGGAGGGGGGGGGGGGTGGGCGCTGCAGAGGTTAGAAAGCAGCAGAACTGAGAAGCTAAAGAAATAGGATGCATTATAATCGTGTTCTGCTAATCACTATTGCTGTACACAAAGGTGCGCATATGTACACATATGTTCAATATAAAATTAAATAATTTGTCAACATTTAAAGTGCAGAACTACAAACAATGATGATGTCGTTCATCTAGATTTCAATGGATCTCTTTCTTAGACTGAAAATATGTCATTAAGAGAAAATGGTGGCTGGAGAATTTTACATTTTAACGAGAGTTAATTAAAACCAACCTGATCATCTATATACATATTAGGGTTCTTTAATAAGACAGGATTGGTGTCCGAACTCGTGTTCTTTAAGTACAGTCCATCAATCTGTCATGTGATCTCTAAATCATTATCGTTAGAGCTAAGTAACTAAGGTGACCCAGGGTTTTATGGACCTGTGAGCTTTACTAGATTTATTTATCTGGAGTCAGTCATCAATTGGGTTTTGAGTGTGATTCCTTATGCTGCAGTGAGCCATAGCTCACAATGATTTTGATCTCTCAAGAGTTTTCAAAAGGCTGATTGTACAGATTATTCAATAACCACATTTATCCTGTAATCCCAATATCATCTCAAACACATCCATCATGTCCTTAGAGAGGGTGTGTTCACATTGTTGTTAGGGTCAAGGCATCAAACAAGGGATTTACTGTATTTTTGCAACAATAAGGCGCACTGTATTAAAAGGTGCAGTCTCAGTTATGGGTGCTATTTCTGTATTTAGCACATATATAAGGCGCACCGTATTATTAGGCACATGCTAAAACATACAGTAAAAAATGACAATGGAAGTAAAACAGTGAGTTTCGACACATTTATTGATCAAAATATTCATTCTTCCGCCACAAAACCATCAAAGTTTTCATCTTCTGTATCTGAATTAAACAGCTGTGCTGTTTCAATGTCCAACATCCCGAATTCCTCTTCTTAATCATCTGAATCGGACTCACCGACCGGTTCCGCTTCAGCATTTATGCCGGCATTTGTGAAAGCTCTTACAATACATTAAGACCGTATCATAGCCCATGCGTCTACAATCCACCCGCATAACTTGCCCGCCGCTGCCTCATAGATGTGGCTGGGCGCAGTTATCTTTTCGCGGCAGTAGGTGCGGAAGATGGCCGCCCTCTCCTGGTAATCCACGGGCAGCCGCTGCGCCACAGTTGTCCTCACGCGTATGGAGAGATGCCGCCTCCTCATAAAGCGAAAAGACCAAGATGGAAGTGCTCAATGTCCATCTAAGTCCAATGTCCAATGTCCATCGCTTTGGCCTTTCGGCGAATGGTGACAGTGGAGACGCCCCTTCCGGTTGTTCGCTGTTCCAAAACCAACTGTTCCACTCGTTCTTCCAGCTGGGGCCACCTTGCTTTGTTCCCGCGGAAACTCAGCTTCGTCTTCCTCACTTGCCGCAGTTCACTTTCTTGTTTTCTCCACTTTCTGACCATGGACTCATTTACATTAAAATCTTAATATTTTAAGTGCTCCTTATAGTGTGGAAAATATAGTAATCATGAACAGCTGATATTCTGATCAGTATACCCTTCTTAGATTTCTTAGGGCGAAAGGGCTTGTTGAATGTCCTGTTCCAAGAGTTTACATATTGCACAGGTCTGATGCCTGTATCCACTGACCAATACAATGCGAGCAAGAAGAACAGGTTGTTTCTATTTACGTAGGAAATCAAAGAAACATAATAACAGCAGGATAGGATCGATCTCAGGCCTTACTTTAGCAAGACACTTGACACCAAACAGCTTCGAGATCGTCTCTCATCTGCATTTCACCCTGTCGTGTTTCTTCTGCCGCCACTATATGAGTGTAACAGCGGATGGTTGAATGTGAACTTGTAAAGCACTTTAATCGCTCATTGATGGCTACAAAAGCACTACAGCTAATTTAAAATTTAGCTACCATTTTGAGGAATGAGCACAAGATGATTAAAAGAAGCTGAAGTCAAATTATTACTTTATTGTAATAGTATAGCTTATTGTTAAAGTACTGATGCTTGCTACAATTACAGTCTAGCTCACACTTCTGTAACTTAGAGCCCAATTGCCACTTGGTGGAATATGTTAAAATGGCAAATATTCACTTAGAGCCAGGATAGCAGTGGAGTGCATCTCAGAAATTGTTCTCTATGTACTCTCTGACGCTGATGTCTCCAAAATGTCAAGACCTCAAATCCAGTTTCTGGTGGGTTGAAAGATTGTGAAAAGTGTGAATGTAAACCGCAGTTTGGCTGACAGGGCGATTCCTGTCAGACATAACAGCCACTGAGCAGCCTGGACAATCCTGTCAACAATTGAAAAAAATGATTTCAGATCATCTTTTTTCAAAGGTTTCTCCAGACTGATTCAGACACCTGTCAAGTAAGCCACCGCAAGAAAAACTGTAATTTCACAAATTTGTGAGCTGACTGGCATATGAGAGATGATTCAGCTGATTACAACTTAAGACAAGTAAAGTAAAAAGATTTTGAAGCATGAAGCATTCTGAGAGCGGAGTGGTCTATTGGGCTGGTAAGGTATCACTAGCTCCTCCAGGTAGGATGGAGCTAGGCCTCTGAGGACCTTGTAGGTCAAAAGAAGGGTTTTAAAAAGTATTCTAAATTTCACAGGCAGCCAATGAAGAGACGCCAGTACAGGAGTTATGTGATCTCTTTTGTCAATACCTGTCAAAACTCTGGCTGCAGCATTTTGGATCACCTGGAGGCTTCTTAATGAGATACCATCTAGAGTGATCATGTGATCTAACCTATCCCTGAGAGGTTCAGGACCAAACACCATGACCTCAGTTTTTCCTGAGTTAAGGAGGAAGAAATTTGAAGACATCCAGGACTTTGTGTCTTTAAGACAGGTCTGGAGCTTCGCTAACTTCTCTGTCTCCTCTGGTTTCATGGATAAATAAAGCTGATTGTCATCAGCATAACAATGAAAATTTATCCCATGCTGCTGAATAATGTTCCCTAAGGGAAGCATGTACAATGTGAAGAGGATTGGTCCAAGTACAGAACCTTGAGGAACTCTGTGCTAACCCTAATGTATGAGGAGGGAACACCATGGACATGAGCAAACTAGTATCTATCAGATAAGTATGATCTAAACCAGTCTAGTGCTGTCGCTTTAATCCCAACCACATGTTCCAGTCTCTGTCACAGGATGCTGTGATCAACTGTATCAAAAGCAGCACTGAGGTCCAGCAGAACCAGCATAGAGACCAGTCCATGATCTGAAGCTATAAGAAGATCATTAGTAACTTTAAGAAGTGCTGCTTCTGTGCTGTGATGAGCTCTAAAGCCTGACTGAAACATCTCAAACAGGCTGTTTCTCTGCAGGTGCTCCAGTAACTGAGTCACCACCACCTTCTCAAGAACTTTAGAGATAAAAGGAAGGTTGGATATTGGCCTATAGTTTGCTAACACATTGGGATCCAGTGATGTTTTTTTAAGCAACGGCTTAATCACTGCCACCTTGTAGGACCGGGGTACATAACCTGTCAGTAAGAACAATTGATCTGGTCCAGGATAGAACTGCCTGTCAATGGTAAAACATCCTTCAACAGGTGTGTTGGGATGGGATCTAAAAGACACGTGGTGGTCTTGGATTTCTGAATTAGTGATGATGCCTCAGAAAAATATATAATATATAATATAATATAGAAGGAGTTTAAGGGCTCGCTGGAGAACCTGTATGTTCCTACAGTCAGCACATCTGGTGATGGTCCAGTTGTTGGGATGACCTGGTTAGCTTTTTCTCTGATAGCTAGAACTTTATCAGTGAAGAAGCTCATGAAGTCTTCACCACTAAGGGAAGAAGGGATACATGGATCTAAAACACTGTGACTCTTAGTTAATTTGGCCACAGTGCTGAAAAGAAACCTGGGGTTGCTTTTATTTTCCTCAATTAAAGAAGAAAAATAAGCTGTTTTAGCCTTGCGGAGGGCCTTTTTGTAAACTAATAGACAGTCTTTCCAGGCTACATGATAGCTGTCTATTTTACAAGAATGCCACTTCCTTTCTAGTCTTCGCACTTTCTGCTTGAGGGTCCTGATATGTGAATTATACCAGATTTATCTGATTTACTATTTTCTTTTTCAGGGGGGCAACAGAATCAAGCGTGATTCTCAGTGAGGTTGCTGCACCTTCAGCAATAGAGTCAACCTCAGCAGGGCTAAGATTATAATGATTGATCCCTGGGGAAACACACAGTGGTCCTGGGATCAACGCAGGTATTGCTTCCTTAAACTTAGCTACAGCATTATCTGAAAGACATCTGCTATAGTAAGACTGTGCTCTGAGCACAGAATAATCCTTAATCATAAATGTAAAAGTGATCAAAGAATGATCTGACAGGAGGGGGTTCTGAGGGAACACTGACACATGTTCTACCTCAACACCATAAGTCAGAACTAGATCTAGGGTGTGGTTGAAGCTATGAGTCAGTTGGTTTATCTGCTGGAGGAAACCAACTGACTCAAGTAATGAAATGAAGCCATTTCTAAAGCTGTCATTTACAACGTCTACATGGATATTAAAGTCTCCAATGATAATGACTTTATCTGTTCTAAGGACCAAGTCAGATAAGAAATCAGAGAACTCAGACAGGAACTCTGAATGTGGCCCAGCTGCTCTGTGCTTGGTGAACTTTTAACCGTGGAACAGAGACTACCTCTATAGTGTTAAATATGTTATTGTTAGTGGATGAGGGTTCTATGGAAGCAGCAGGGAGGTGTGTAAGACTCCAACTCTGCATCAACAACAATATACAAACAGCTTCCCTGTGATTACAAATTTGAAGACACGAGCGAGATAATTAACACTGTGATGATCAACTTTAGAGAAATAACTTTTGATCAAACATCTCAAAAAGGTCCCTTCTGTTTACAAGCCTGTTAAGAAATTCAAGTAACGCAAATTCTAGTGTCGTGACCAAGCAGCACAAATCCCTGTAAAGCTCTCCGTGAGGGTGGATAACATGATTAAGTGGTGCCTTGCTGCCTCAAAACAAAAACAATAGATATGGGGAAGAGCCATTTATCAGCAAAGCGATAGTTTGCCAATGCAAGTTGTCAGTTAAAATCACATCAGTCATAAACATTGATCACTGGTGCTTTGATGTGTGGGAAGATCCCATTTACACAAGACTCAGCATTTCATTTTCATTTTAGATGCTTCTGTAATGATAAATTTAAGGCACCTTTTTCATGCTTATGTTGCATGGCCCAGCAGGGGGCCGATATACAACTACAAACAGAAGTGGCTTTTCTGCCTTCCAGTTCAGATGGGTGATGACAAGAGTCAGGCTTTAAAATGAACTGGAACCAGGTTTTGGTCTAGGATTAACTAATAACTTGGAGTGATAGATTGCTGCCACTCCCCCTCCTCGACCAGTAACAGTTTTTCATGCTTATGTTCAGAGAGGAGTCGGTGTTTAAACAAAATCTGTTTCATTCGTTCATAAAGGTACCTAAGAAAAATAAGAAATGATGGTTCATTCCAGTTGGGCAGTGCTGGGGATTTGATTTGTGTTACACCTGTGCACACACACAACCACACACACACACACATATGTATACATATGTATATATAAATCTCTTCCTTGCCCTCATGGGCGGTGTCTCCTTCCTTCAGCCTTCTCTATCAGAGGCCTGGGAGTCTGAGGGTTCTGCGCAGGATCTTAGCTGTTCCTGGACTGTGCTCTTCTGGACAGAGATCTCTGGTGTGGTTCCTGGTATCTGTTGGAGCCACCTTCCTTTCCTCTTCTAGATATCATCCACCCACATTTATCTAGTCTGAATGACATCCCGATGTCTTTGCTGTAGATCCTAGTGAGATGAATCAGAGAGGCAATGCCACGCTCGTTCTTGGCATACAGCTTGATGTCGTCCATGTAGAGGAGGTGTCTGATGGTTGTTCCACTTCGGAACTGGTACCCATAGCCACTCTTTGTGATGATCTGGCTGAGGGGCTTTAAGCCTATGCAGAACAGCAGGGGGGACAGAGCATCTCCTTGATATATGAAGTATTTGATGCTCACGCGTGCAATTGGCTTTGAGTTGGCCTCCAGAGTCGTGTTCCACAGCTTCATGGAGTTCTGAATAAACTCTCTTAGTGTCCTGTATACAGCTTTAGGCATCCAGTATCCACGTGTGCGGCATTGAGTCATAGGCTTTCTTGTCATCAATCCAGGCAGTGCACAGGTTGGTGTGTTGTGTACTACAGTCCTGGATGATTGCCCTGTCGACCAGTAGCTGATGCTTGGCACCTCTGGTGTTGTTGCCTATGTTTTTCTGTGCTCTGCTCATGTATTGATCCATGTGCCTACTGATCTTATGATCTATGATACCTAATAGGAGCTTCCATGTGGTGCTGAGGCAAGTTATGGGTCGGTAATCGGATGGTATTGTGCCCTTCTGGGGGTCCTTTATTATGAGGACTGTTTGGCCCTGGGTTAGCCACTCTGATTGTTCCCTGATGTTAGCAGCTGGTTCTTCTGTGCTGCCAGACGTTCATGGAGTGCAGTCAGCTTTTTAAGCCAGTAGGTGTGAATCTATCAGGCCCTGGTCCTGTCCAGCTCTTCATTTTGGACACTCTTTTTTTATATATACATATATTTAGTCAAGGCTAAATAGCTACCCAGCCGTTTGTTTTTTGCTGCTTCCCCCTCTCGCTTGTGATTTTCCCCTGGCAGAGTAAGGGTGGCAGAGGTGGCCAGCTGATGGAACTGGTGGGTTCCAGCCCAATCAGATTAATTAAAATGTTTTCTAACTATGGCATTGGTCTGCAGTGCAAGCAGTGCCCAGGTAATGATAATGCTTCTTGCTCACCCACAAAATAATTTGTGGGGGGTGGTCTTTGCCTTCATTCAGTTACATGAGTTGGATCTGAAATGTGGCACAATATCTTAAATGACACAAACACATTTCTTTTGATAATGCTTTTGCTGTTCCCCCAAAATCAAAACCTGCAGGAAGATACTGTTTTGTCATTTTTGCACCGGATTTCTAAATAGTAAGCTAGGCTGGTGAGTGGACCCACGATACAGAAACAGAAACACGGAAGTGCGTTATAGACAACTACATGCCCTCTGGACCTTATCCGAACCATTCTCCTAAAAACAATAGCTTCCACTATTACATTAACTCTTTCTTCCCACTGGCACCTTTCCATCCACATTCAAAGAGGCTCAGGTTACGCTCCAACTCAAGCGGAAAATCGCCCGGTCTCCCTTTACCTGTTCCTGTCAAAGACGATTGTGTGGGTTTAATGCAGATCACTGAGTTTCCTTCACAAAACGACACTCAAAACTGCCCAAGCAGCTGTTCAGTCTTTAGGCTACCTTGATGCTACAACTACAAACCCTTTCTTTTTTCAAAAGTTTTACTTATTTGCAGAGGCTGGGAACAGAGGGCGGATGGAGAGGACATGTCGGACGAGAACCTTGAAGATGAGTGCGGCTTTGCCAATCAGATTGTGATGATGAACTGCAGCAGAGGGGAAAAACATCAGCAGAATAACCCAGGAGAATGACAGGTTTACAACAGACTGGCGAGGAGTGGGTGAATGAATCAGTCTTTTAAAGCTGATAGGAGGTGGAGCAGAATGAGGTGCAGGTTTGTGGAGCATGAACAAACAGACAACAGCAGGACCACACAACAGGAGAAAACCCCCAACACTAAATAATGAATTGAAATAAATTTTATTTTATTTTCACTCAATAAAAACTCAAAACAGTATTCTGAGAAGTGTTTCGGGACACGTCCACACAACATGCGATGTAAGAATGTATGTATTAAAAATCTGGCATCTGAGAGCACCAAAACTGTCTCTGAGGGCTCCGCAGGCCTGCAGGCTGATGTCAGGTGTCACTTCCTGAGTGTCGGTGACAGGAGAGCATTGAGCCTGTCAGTGAGAAAAGGATGCTGCAAGACCTCCAGAGGTTCAATACAATGATCTTGGTTCTGCTGAACCAATTTTTTTAGGTATTTTCAACAGGTCTCCAAGGCTTGTGTAGCGCTGTTAGTAGTAAAAAAAATCTTTAGAAAGAGCTACAGTGCTGCTGCCATCAATTTATTAAGTTAAGTCATAAAATTTATCATACTTTATTATTAAAATTTATTACTTTTATTATCATACTTTATCTGCTGTTATCTTTGATCTGAATGATATGGAAAACATATTTTAATCATAATGAGACTGATTTTAAAAGTTTTCAGATTATATGATTAACAGCATGGCAAACTAAACAATCAAGTCTTTTAGATAGCACTCTAGATCAAGATTGGCATTGTTAATGTGACAGTTTTGCTCTAAAAAATGTGACAATGTGTAAAAATATCAGTTCTGTACGGTCCCTGTCATTAATGAGTTGGGAAGCAGGTATGTGAAAACTACAAATGTGGAAAAAAGCACACTTTTAAAAAAAGATTTAAAAAACCTTCTAATTAAATTGTATAATTACTTTTATTTAAAGGAAACACAAATCAGAAAACATCAGAGATTGTATAGACTGCATAACAACTTCATAAAGTAATATCAATGTGAAAATATCCCAGCTTTCTTATAATTAATGACCTCTAGATTAATTATTATGGATTAGATATTTTTCATAACTGATCTTTGCATATAGAACAGTGCCTATATTTTTCTGCCACTGAGAAGGGATGATGATGAGACAAAAAGAGGTGAGACAACCGTCTCATTTATTATATCCAATGTAATCACATGTTTTGGTCTAATGAGGTCATCAGTAAAATGTGGGAAAGACTGTTTGAATACAATTGTTAATTAAGGACCTGGCCATGAACGTGCTCATCACAAACTGTATGTGAAGTGTTGAAGAAGTCATGATCTGTAGCAATCAAGACATTAATACAGCATTAAAAAGAGGAGAGAACACACAGCCTTCGGTGAAAGATGGGACCTCAATTGACAATGTTTGGACTCAGAGTCCAAATAAACCAAAGTTAATAACTCAGTGAGTTAGTTTTTTATGTTAAAGTCTAAAATAATGTTAGCTAAATGCAGTATAGACTATTAAAATCTGTAGAAAAATCAATACAAGGTACTTGTGTGATGGGTTAAAACCCCTATTTAGAGGCCAATGTTGCTCGACTGGCCATCCATATAAAACTATCAGTACAGTGGACATATCATCATTGCTGCTCTCAGTGGTGACTGTTTTCTGTCCTGTGGTGCGCTGACTGCTGCGCTGACATCTGACAAATGATGTGTCACCACAGATGAGTGGTAACACGCCCAGATACAAACTCCACAACAGTGACATGATTTTCTCCGTGTCATGTGGTCAACATGGTTTCATGCCCACCTCGTCTCTGTCTCAGAAGATGGAACAAAAGCTCAATCCCTCAGCGTGTGATCTATCATCGGGCTGTTGGAAAATACATCCAGGTTCAAGTATACTCGATATGACTTCAATTTTTAAACAATTGGATTTACACATTAATTGAAAAAGGCAGTTTGGAATTGAACTGTAATTTTTGTGTTTTTCAAACTGGTGTGGGCATAGTCTTATCTTTATCTGACAGTGCTTTCACGTAGAGAAGATTGGAGAAAATCTGACCAATCAAAACCTGTAAATGCCATTATTGGTATATACATTTCAAACATTTTTATTAAAGTGTATATTTCCGAGCAACTACCACTGTGATGTGTGAAACAGTTGTAATTTGTAATTCCTAAGGCGATAAACCTCATCCTGTAGCGCTTCACCCTTCTACTAAGAGGGTTTGTCCTTGACATGACAATAACTACCATATTATTTATGTAATCACACTGTCAATGCTGCATGCACTCAGAATAGGCTCAGGGTCGTCTCTCTTTAAATGATTGCTATGTATCATATACCACGAGGGACTCTGTTGGAAAACACATCCATACATCTTCTACCACTTTTCCATTGATGGGGTTGTATGGGGGTGGCTCATGCTAATTTGTCAGATAAATATTACAACAAACAAAAGTGAAGGGCCACGTGGTTTGAGATCATTAAGGCAGAATCAGAAATGTTAATTTATGGCCACAGTATTACAAACTTCTAGAGTTCATACTTTACAGTATACACATTTCATTAGGTTTGATGTATACTTGAATTGGAACTGTACTTGGGTCGCGAATGATGGTGTTTCACAAAAGTACTACAACCTAGGACTGAAGACTACACATACTGAGGAACAGTCTAGGTCATCTACTTTACCAATGGAGCACTTAACAAAACAGTTAAGTAGAATATGCAAAATCTACATAGAAATGCCCCTGGCCCTAGCACTGCGACCCCCCGAAAAGGATACAATAGTCAAGAACAAAAAATAAATAAAAATGTTGAGCTGCTGACCCTGACTACTTTGAAAGTTCTAGAAGATTAAGGAATACCTGACAATCTTCAAGATACCAACAAAGAAATAGAACCTGACAAGCACATAAAAACAGACGTCACTATTCATTTTGTGTCAAGTTGCCAAACTCAATGAATAGTGTTAAATTACAGTGGTTTCAACATTGTTAGTCACATCTGGGCAAAGCTGGAAACTCCTCAAATACAAATGCCACCTTAAAGGTCTTCCTGCTACTCTCAGGCAGCGCAGACAACCTCACACAAAGAGAATGCCTCCCAAGTTCTCCTCACATGAACAATCTGAATCTTCCTACAACCAACCCCTTGTTGCTTAGTAGCTGCACTCAGCAAGTCCGTGCTGTCTCTCACATTCACATACATTGGCAATGGGGCCTGATCAAGGCAGCCAAATTTGAGACCTAACTAATTTCCTCTCTTCACATGGTTGTTTTTACCTTTTTGTTTATTGTATGTTGTATTAAAGGGGAGTTTTTTTCTTGACACTTTTGTTTGTTGGGATCATCCCTGGGTTTCTCTAAAGCGCCTAGAGACCATCTTGTTTGTAACAGAAGCTGTATAAATAAAGATGATTTGATTACTTTTTCGAAAGAAGTATTAGAAACAAGACATCTCAAACATTGACACAGAGTCTGGCAACCAAGACCATTAAATTTCAGTACCGTCAACGTTATCATTTATTTCATCAGGACAACTCTGTGTAATCCTGAAATGAGTTATATGGATCAGGGTGCCTCTTGTTATAAAAGTCTGTCTATCTCAGTCCAGAGTGGAGCTGCAACCTTGACTAACATTGTTGCTGGATGCTTGGCTTTCCATTAATGAGGATAAACAAAGAAACGCAGACAGAATTCAAATGTCCAGCCGCAGTGATCTGCAACCATCTTGCAATGATAATGCTGTTTACATAATTAATCAGCCAAAATGTAGCAAAATGAATCCCCAATACGTGCTACATTATGTCTTAAGTTAATACTGATCTGCAAATGGTCACCAGAGGAAATGAGAACAAAGTGTTTGTAGTTTTGCGTTGAGAGATGTGATTGTGTTTCAGTCCTGATCGCACGCTTGGCTGGGTCAGAGAATCATTAATCTTCATTTCTGCACTTTGGAATTTGTTATGATGGTCCCCACTGAGTCCTTTCTCTCCACCTCTCCTGAAAATGTTGCCGGCCTCACAGACGGCAGTAAACCTAATGGCAAAATAATGACAAATAAATAAATAAACCAAAAAAAACCCTGGGGCAAACAGCGTGTAAAAAGCCTGGAGGATGAGATGAAGAAACTCCAAAGGGATTTCTGAGTCTTTGAATTAGAAAAATGGATGAGACAAATATTCACAACATTTTAAGATGCCCATATTGAACTAAGGCTATTTCCCCCTGTGGATTCCTGGGTAATTACATGCCCACTGGAGATGCAAAGAGCTTATATGTGAGAGAATGTAATGAAGGAAGATATAAAAGGAGTCATCAAAAGGAATATTAAAAATTGGACCCACAAGAATCAAAAGATTCAGTGGGTAAAATTCACTGCAGCTGCTGAGGCATCCCTCAGGTTTTTAGATTCCTAGTTAAGCTATTTCCTTTTCTTTCTGAAGAATATCAATTAGTTTAATCAACAAGCATGTATGAATCCTGTAATATTTGTTGTTTGTCTCAGATTGGGTCATAGAATGTTCAGTTTATTCTTTATTCATCCATTTTTAAATGAATACATCGAATAATACCATTGAGTGACACACAGGGAATCCTAAACCTCCACCACTCAGAAAGCATGGATTTCACAGTATGATCTTCTGGAACTTTAGTGTTTATGAATAATCTTTCTGAGTAATTAGTCTGAATATGAAACGAGCCTGTTTTTGTCTCCACAGACCCAGACTGAAGTCACATTGCGTCATCCCTGAAGGTAGGATCAAATCCAGCTTGTCCTACTTTGGTCACTGGAATTATAGAATTTATCCAACACAGTCTTTTCCTGAAACACTTTGTAGAAGAACCTTACACTCAAAGCACATGCCTCTTACCTTTAAAATGTAAATGAGGATATCAAGGCAAAATATATGTTCATGATGATTTTCAACATTCTCTGTTTAGTAGCACATTTTTTTTTTTTTTTTTTGTAGGCTACAGGCTCAATGTGGCCAGGTTAAAATACAGTATAAACAGTGGTGAAAGTAGATCACAACCCTAAAGTATTACTTTCTGTATCTCAATTAAAGTGATTTTTAAGTAAAATGATGACTAAAGATGTAAGGACAGTTATTACAGCAAAAAACAGAAAAACTAATGAGCTCATATGCATTTGACCCTCAACATCGAACATTGTTTTACCTTACTCTTATTTCAAAACAAGTCAACAATAACTTTGAAACTTTGTATGTTTATTCAGTATGTTAACTAGAGATTCACGCACTGAGAACTTTCTCAAACACAAGTTGACTACAAGGGGTGGTACCAGATCAATAATCCTGTGCAGAGTTAAATGCTCCATCTTTTGAACCAAGACACTGAAACAACAATGATCAGACAGATCACATCAGCCTCATCTGAGACATTACTTTGTTCTTAGGTAACCTCTGGATAAATGGTATGACAAGGTTTACGACACAAGGTGACAGAGGCAATGGATCTCGTTTCATCTTGATGTATTCTGATCATTAAGATTCTCGACCTTGAAAACAAAATGCCGACGTTTCACTTCTCCTGACTCAATGCAGTTTGCACAGAGAGGTTTGTCCTTAAAAAGCCAATTCAATTCTTGTTTGCATGTCATTTTTATTTATGTTACAACAGCTGAATAGCAAACCTTAAAAACTGGTTCTTAAAAGGCCACGTGGACCGAAATTTAGAAGAAGAGATATGCAATTGGGTGTGTGTGTGTGTTTTGTTTGGTTATTTGTTTGTGGGGTTGTTGTTGGATTGTTGGGGGAAGAGTTATTGTATGGTGAAAAAATGGAAACTGATTCATTCACACATATGCAGGGTCACTCTTAGGGGTAGTTTAATCACCAACAAACCCCATGTGCATATTTTTGGACTGTTGAAGGAAAGCAGAGAACCTGAGCAAATCCCACACACATGCTGTGATGCACCAGGACCTTCCTGCTGCATGCTCAAGGGTCAGGCTCTGGGCTTCTGTAAAGCATCTGGAGGCAACGCTTATTGTAACAGATCTGACAGTTTCAGACTCATTTTTTTCAAAGCATATGTCGAGAGGAATGTGATTGTTTGCTGGTGGAAAGAGATCATCGCACCAACCAATTGTTTAATGTTTATGTTGTAATTTTATTTCTATTTTATTATTTTATTCTATGTTTATGTATGTGCTTATAATGCTTAAAATATGTATATATTATATATGCTTATAATGCTTATTATATATATATATGCTTATAATGCTTATAACGTTCTAATCTTATTTGTATTTTATTTATTCTATCTCTACACTTTGTAAATACAAAACCTACACTAATATAGGCTGCTACTAGAATTTTAGGCTGCTACTACAATTCAATTTCCCTACGGGGATGAATAAAGTAAATCTTGAATCTTGAACACACTTTGAAAAGTTGCACTCAAGAGCATTTAAAACCAGGTATTCACAAGGATCACATGCATGGTTAGTTTTTCCTGTAATCTGTCCATTTTGTCCATTTTTAGCAACTGGACCAAGTGTAACATGTTGATTTTTTTTTCTCTTTAATTTTACAACAAATACAACTTTTACAGCAAAATCTTCTTGCAAGAGTGGCAATGGCCTTTACTCCTGGAGCTCTAGATTTTTGCTGCCCATAGTTATGTGTGGGGGAAATTAAAGAGGCAGAATAGGTGGTATTTGCTGCAAAGACAAAAACCTCTCTGTCCGCAAAGAGAGATCTCAGTGAAAACCCACTGCAGCAGAGTCTATAGATAATCACAGCGGCATTTTAATTTGTCCCCTCGATATCTTATTTGCCAAGTAGGGACCCTGGAGGGGCCTTGGACCAAAAGAGCACGTAGCATTATTGAGCCAGCCAAGGATCACACACAGGGCTTAATATTGATGTAGACGTGACGAAGGAGAAGTGAAAGTCTGACAGCTGGGGCGGGGAGGGGGAGACGAATTGGAAGAGGGCGAGGGCAGATGAGAGGAGACGCACAACTACATGGAGTTTATAACAAAAGGAGGGTGGTCACCCCTTAAATGTGACAGAAAGCAGCAACCTTGTTGAAGCCTACCAGATATTTTCTAAATTTTTAACTGATTAACGTTTAGTCTGAGACCCAGAGGAATTTATTATTCAGTAACTTGTCCTAGGAATCTGCTGACTGAACTAGGGTTGGGCAAAGTAGGTGAGCCATGTTTACAAGCCAGCCTAATTCAATTTACTGTTAATCAAAAGCTAGAAAGAAGTCCTACACAGATGGCGATAGCTGCAACCGAGTGGAAATTACTGGCTGTTGCACATCTAATAAAGAAACAATTATTGTCCACTTTCAACAATAACAATTATTCTTAATTTGGAGGCAAAGACCATTTGCCTGTTTTGTCAGGAAGTCTATCCAACTATGGGGGGTGGGGGGAATTACTGAGAGAGGCTGTTATTATGGTTAGTCTTTGGGTGCTTGGTGCAGATACAAGGTGCTGTGCCTGATCTGATCATTTTCCATTTCTAGGAAAACGTGGTTTCAAGTCAAGATTTGTCTTCAGTGTCGAAGAACAAACCTCTAATCTGGCTTTAATGATTCACTGCCAGAGTGTCTTCTGTCATTACTATGCAGATGATGCACAGTCTAGCTACTATTAGAAACTTTGTCAGTGACATCAAATAGAGAGTTTTAAACGTTCTCCAGCTAAATAGCTTGAAATCAGAAGGTTTAATCTTCTGATTTCAAGCTATTTCACACATCATTAAAACTTCTTTCACAAAGTTTCACATGGTATTTCACTGCAATCCTATCCATAATGTTTAGTATCTAAATGCACATTAATTAATCTCCAAACTTAATTCTGTAAACCCCCAACTCACTCCATTTTTCTTGGACTCTGTCTTTAACAGACAGCCTTAAACCCTACCCCATTTATTTTTTTTTAGCTTCCCTTCAATGGCTCCCTCAAAGATTTGGATGTGATTTTAGATTTTGCTGATAATACATTTACACATAACCCAAGAAGATTAGGCACACTCTCTTCAATCCGTCATCATCATCTTATTTCCTCTTTTTTCCGCTCTTACCATTTGTCTTGAAATTTTGAATTTCATTCAACTTATTGGTTTATTAGCTTTCTTTGGTCCTCTAATCAAGAGGATGGTCCTGAATAACATCACTATAGTACATTTGAATTAAATTACATTAATTCATGTAAAATATCTTATAATTCTTATAAATATCTATAATTCTGATATAGGTGAAACACTGAGACATGAATCTTTAGCTGACATAGACGGTACTAAAGCATCAGTTTAAGCAGGTCGGGACTGATCAAGCCTCTGAGCTATTATACAATAGTTTTGATTGTTATAAATTAGTTTTCATTTTGATGCTGACCAATCGCGATCACAGGACTGCAAATTAAAAAGGTTATCAACCTGTCAATCAGGCAGACAGTTACTTTTTAGTGGATGTCAATCTAGGCAAGTGTTGGTATGTAAAATAACTGTTCCCTAATTAGTATATCACACTATGCATCCATAATATAATCTGTTGCCAGAACAAAATTGTGTGAATTCCACGCTGGAACAACATGCTGAATAACAAATTGGTATTGATTGATTAAACCACCATCTATCAGTGTGGAATATCTGCTTTTTGTAATACACCAACTGGCTGTACTGTTTTTGCAGACCACAACAATATATTTTAGTTCTGAATGTTAGAAATTTGTCACCAAATAAAGTCACCAGTGAGCACCAGTCAGCATCCAAATACAATGGAATGTCCCAAGGACACCCAGACCCAGACTATCCATTGCCAAATTCCCAATTGATCTCCCTTTCCATTAGAGATGAGTAATTATTCACTTAGCCCTGTAGCAATCTCACACCTGTATAAAGATATTACATTTTAGACCTAATAAGGCACATTCAGACTTCCCTGCATCCCCTTTCCTCCTCAGAGGACGACACAGACTTGAAAGACTCGTCGACAAAGCAAATCAATATCTAATTACAAGCCGCACATTACAGCGCTGTGGCGAGGGAATGGACAGAGGCCTTCCTTTCCTCCTTAAACCAAGGACTCAATAACACGGTGTAGATTATTTCTTCACCCGTCATTTGCATGCTACCCCAGTAATGGCCTCTCGCTTTCCAAACCTATTACCTATTCTGCCTTAAAGTCAGCACTTTTCAGGGGGAACGGAGATTTGTCTTGCCACGCTCCATCACTCAGCTTAAGTTGCATTCAATTTACAGCAAAATGAGGCAATAACGTCAACGGTGAAGGTGTGTTTATCTCGCCAGTATTTTCAGTGCAATTTTCGCGTTGGAATCATTTAGGCAAGGATTAATTTTGTGTGAATTAGGCCCGTTCATTTGTTTTTTGTTTTGTTTTTTTGCTTCAGTGCAAAAAATAAAAAATCAGAGGAAAATGAGTCAAAAGCTCATCAACTTCTATGTCTGTAAAGATCCCAGGCTAATTTGAAACAATATATTTTTTTCAATATATTAGAAAAATGATAATCATTGAACAGTGGACCAGCTCTACACCCTCAGCAGGGTCCTCGAGGGTGAACGGGAGTTTGCCCAACCAGTCCACATGTGTTTTGTGGACTTGGAGAAGGCATTTGACCGTGTCCCTCGAGGGGTCCTGTGGGGGGTCCTCCGAGAGTATGGGGTGTCGGGCCCGCTGATACGGGCCGTCCGCTCCCTGTACGATCGGTGTCAGAGTTTGGTCCGCATTGCTTGCAGTAAGTCGAACTCGTTTCCGGTGAGGGTTGGTCTCCGCCCTTTGTCACTGATTCTGTTCATAATTTTTATGGACAGAATTTCTAGGTGCAGTCATGGTGTTGAGGGGGTCCGGTTTGGTGACCTCAGGATTGGGTCTCTGCTTTTTGTGAATGATGTGGTCCTGTTGGCGTCATCGGCCCGTGACCTCCAACGATCACTGGATCGGTTTCTTCCGCCGCATGTGAAGCGGCTGGGATGAAAATCAGCACCTCCAAATCCGAGGCCATGGTTCTCGACCGGAAAAAGGTGGAGTGCCTTCTCCGGGTCAAGGAGGAGATCCTGCCCCAAGTGGAGGAGTTCAAGTACCTTGGGGTCTTGTTCACGAGTGAGGGAAGAATGGAGCGGGAGATCGACAGGCGGATCGGTGCAGCACCGGTCCGTAGTGGTGAAGAGAGAGCTGAGCCGAAAGGCGAAGCTCTCAATTTACCGGTCGATCTTCGTTCCTACCCTCACCTATGGTCATGAGCTTTGTGTAATGACCGAAAGAACAAGATCACGGGTACAAGCGGCCGAAATGAGCTTCCTCCGTAGGGTGGCTGGGCTCGGGAGGAGCTCGGAATAGAGCTGCTGCTCCTCCGCGTTGAGAGGAGCCAGATGAGGTGGTTTAAGATTAAGATTAAGATGAACTTTATTCATCCCCGTGGGGAAATTGAATTATAGTAGCAGCGTATGCAGAGTAAAGAGACAGAAAAAAATAAATACAGATAAGATTAGCATGTTATAAGCATATATACAGCATATATTATAAGCATATATATAATATGTACATAATATAATATATACATATTATAAGCATTATAAGCATATATACATAAATATAGAATAAATTAGAAATAAAATTACAACATGAACATTACACAGTTATTGTTATTGGCTGGGTTTGGATGAGTTATAGAGTCTGATGGCGGACGGCAGGAATGACTTCCTGTACCGTTCCTTAGAGCAGCGAGGCTGCAGGAGTCTGTTGCTGAAGCTGCTCCTCAGTTTGTCCACTGTGTTATGGGGGGGGGGGACTGTCCATGATTGTCCGCAGTTTCAACACCATCCTGTCCCTCACCACCTCGTCCAAGTTATCAAGTCTACAGCCAACAACAGACCCTGCCTTTTTGATGAGTTTGTTGAGTCTGTTGGCATCCTTTGCTTTAATGCCTGTACCCCAGCACACTGCAGCAAAGAAGATGGTGCTAGCCATGACAGACTGGTAGAACATCTGGAGCATCCTGCTGCAAACACTGAAGGACCTGAGTCTCCTGAGGAAATAGAGTCTGCTCATGGCCTTCTTGTAGACAGCATCGGTGTTTGTGGACCACTCCAGTTTATTGTCCAGATGGACACCCAGGAACCTGTAATATGGGACTAGTTCCACTTCTTTCCCACTAATGCAGACTGGGGAGGGTGGGGACTTGCTTTTTCTGAAATCCACCACCATCTCCTTCGTCTTGGTCACGTTGAGCTGCAGAAGGTTCTCCCTGCTCCACCTGACAAAACTCTCCACAAAGTCCCTGTATTCATCCTCCTGTCCATTCTCCACACACCCGACTATGACTGTGTCATCCGAGTACTTCTGGAGATGACATGTCTCAGAGTGGTACTGGAAGTCGGCTGTGTAGGTGGTGAACAGGAATGGGGAGAGCACAGTTCCTTGAGGAGCTCCTGTGTTGCTCATCAGGGGGTCGGACACACAGCTCCGCAGTCTCACAAACTGTGGCCGACCTGTCAGGTAGTCCTCGATCCAAGAAACAAGGGGAGCATCCATCTGCATCTTCTCCAACTTCGCCCTCAGCAGTCTTGGCTGGATGGTATTGAAGGCAGAAGAGAAGTCGAAGAACATGACCCGCACTGGGGTGTTTAGTCTGTCCAAGGAGGAGTAAGCCCTCTGCAGCAGGTATATCACTGCGTCATCAACCCCCATCTTGGGCTGATAGGCAAATAGGCAAATAGGTTTGGGCATCTAGTTAGGATGCCCCCTGGACGCCTCCCTGGTGAGGTGTTCAGGGCATGTCCCTCCGGTAGGAGACCCCGGGAAGACCCAGGACACGTTGGAGAGACTATGTCTCTCGACTGGCCTGGGAATGCCTGGGGATCCCTCCGGATAAGCTGGAGGAGGTAGCTGGGGAGAGGGAAGTCTGGGCTTCTCTCCTTAGGCTGCTGCCCCCACGACCCGACCCCGGATAAGCGGTAGAGGATGGATGGATGGATGGATGGATGGATGGATGGATGGATCCTTGCTCTGATTTTGTGTTTCAGTCTCATCAATTAATCAGTCTCATCAATTAATCAACAATAGAGGATAATTCAAATGACACAGACATAGTTTTTTGAAACTAAAAAAATAAAGATTGATTGATTGATAGGGCACTGCCATAATTCAACCTATTCATGTAAATAGCTTGACATTTTTTATGATTTCTCAGTGCATCAGGAATCTGATGGCAGTAACAGTATAAAACTATTTTGAGAGAACGACAGATGAGCTCAAGAGACATCAGTTTACCTGGTAGCATTCTCTGGTCCCCTCCCCAATCTGGCCAGCGATGAGATGTTTAGCCGCATGTCGTCGCTTCGTCGCTGGCTGTCACGGTGGTGCCCCGAAAACCAGGTGGCCTTTGTAGACAATCGGAGCACTTTTTGGGGAAAACCTTTTCTGATTAGGAGAGACGGTGTCCATTCCACATGGGATGGTGCCTCTCTCATTTCTAGTAATTTGGCTAATTTTATTAGACCCAAAGTGACCTGACAATCCAGGGTCCAGACCAGGATGCAGAGTTGTAGTCTTACACACCTCTCTGCTGCTTCCATAGAACCCTCATCCACCAACAATAACATATTTAACACCATAGAGGTAGTCTCTGTTCCACGGTTAAAAGTTCACCAAGCACAGAGCAGGGGAGCGGTCAATGAGCATAATCTTATTAAAATTAATACTAAAGCACAAGTTGGAGAAACTAATATCACAATTAAATGTGGACTGTTAAATATTAGATCTCTTTTGTGTAAATCCCTGTTAGTGCACGACCTGATAGCGGATCATCACATTGATTTATTTTGTCTTACTGAGACCTGGCTTCAGGAGGAGTATGTTAGCTTAACTGAATCTACTCCTCCTACCCATCTTAATTATCATATTCCTCGTGTTACTGGTCGAGGAGGGGGAGTGGCAGCAATCTATCACTTGTGAGAAGAATTATTGTTGTTATTACTATTATCGTTTCAATGCTATAGTAAGTATAGTAAGTAGATTTAGAATGTTTAATCAAAAAGAATGTATGAGTGTTTGACTCAAGTATTGTAGCTGTTATGTTCCCAGCACTGGGAGGTATCATGTTCAAGGACACGAGGAAGTCGTAGAGATAGGAGGAGAAGGAATCATGAAGTTGTTTTGATACCAATGTTGTGTGAACCAAATAAAAGAGGAGAGCGAGCAGCAGACTGACGGAGTTGAGAGAGGAAGCTTGAACTGCTCGTCAGCTCTCCCTTGCAAGGCCTCTTGTTGTTTGTGTGGTTGATCTGAGTCTAGTAAACGAACAGCGCGGGTGACCAAACATCACCCTCACAAAAATTGGTCCTTCGAGCCGGATCCCAAGACCTGGAGAGGAGCGCCGTGGGACAACCGAACGCCGAAGTCTGCGCGCAGCCGGAGTCAAAAGGACGTCCGAAGTGAAAGACCTTTCATCACGAGTTGACGGAAGGCCGGTCTTCGTCCCTCCCAGGGCGACCATCTCCAGTGACGGGAAGAAGGCACTAAAACAACTCAGAGAGAAACCATAGCGACAACGGAGTGAGTATAAGACACAAAAAGCGCTACACAGAAAATACCGCGGTATTGCCTGCCTGGTCATCAGGAGAGAAGCAGAGGCAAGATACACCCGCCTCCTCGGAGGTAGAAGCTTGGTGTATACTCTCCTGATCGAGAACGATTGACTATAAGGCCACGGCAGGGGGACTGAACTAGATATCCTGTATGGATTGAGGGTTGTTCAGTCGGGAGATCAGGCGTCTCCACTCAAGTACATAAAAACTGATAAATAAAGTGCAAACATGGGCAACCAACATTCCACAAAAGGTGCTGAATTCGAAATCCCAGCATCATGTAAACACATGGAAGACAAATATCCAGGTTCATGCTCATATGTTCAGCTGTGGATGACTAAGTTCGATTGGGATGGTAACTTAGACAGGCCAGGCAATATTACAAAATTAAAAGAAGTTACTATACTAACGGTACTGAAACCCAGCAAGTCCTCATGTGCGTTAATGGCAAGAAATGGGGCACTGTCAGAGGAGATTGGGTCCCAGTGGATCCAGCCACTCAACAACCATGGCAGCCTGGCAGCCAAGAACTAAATGACAGACTTGACAGACTGTACGAGCGCATGCGAACTACTTTTACCAGACGAGCTGACTACAGCGCCATTACGGCCACAAGACAAAAGACTGACGAAAGTTTTGAAGACTATAGCATGAGAATGAAAGATGTGTTCCGGAAAAATAGTGGAATTCCGTATGCGGAAGAACCAGAAGGTCCCTACCAACAGCAGTTAAAGCAAGCTATACATGGGGGATCAAAATCAGAGATAAAAACCTGGGTAGAGAGACAATTAGTTGATTTCGGAACTAGTAACCTAAACCGCTATGAACAACATGCTATGCATGCTGAAAGACAATGCCAAAAAAGTAAGAATCAATCAACAGGCATGTTTTTCAATGCCAACCCTCTCCCAAGCCGAGGCCGAGGATGTGGGCGAGGCCGAGGCGGAAGGGGAGGAGGAGGCAATTCCCGTGAAAATGATCGGTGTCATTATTGTAAAAATTATGGACACTGGGAACGTGATTGCAAAAAAAAAACAACGTGACCAGGGATACAATAGAGGACAGCAGCAAGGTTCTAATCCACCTCAACAATGACTAGAACCGGAAAAAGATGTCACAAAAATTAAAACAAATCAGGGCACAAAATTTGACCAATTGGAAAAAGATGACTTAGAAGATGTTTTAGACTTAGAAACCATCTTCCTGTTTGCTGAAGGCAAACCAGAAATACAACTGACCGTGTTAGGCAATTCTTTAACATTTTTAGTAGACACGGGTGCAGGTAAATCAGTAATTAGAGATCCAATAGCCCTAAAGACAACTTCTACACAGATTTTTGTGAGATCAGCAAATGGTCTCATAACTAAAGAAAGAATGTCAGTTCCTGTAGATGTTTGTGACCCTGTAAGTGGAATCACACTTAAAGCCCCTTTCGTGATCTCCACCACATGTCCCGTAAATCTGTTAGGAAGAGATCTTATCTCTCAGCTTCAGTTGATGATTCGTACCACAGCCGAAGGGATGTGGTCTGTAGATAGAATGGTAAATCTGTGGGTAAGAGAAGGAGAGATGTGCAGTAAATTTTGGTCACTTGACATTCCTGAAAAGCAGCCCCCTCCATTTTCTGACCCAATCACTATGATATATGGTAAAGCTCTGTCATACTTACAGCCTGAAGCCCAGCTCCACAATCAAGCTGACCTGCATGTAACCATGCACGTGGAGCGCACTGGTGGATTCTGTAAATCAGACTCACACAGCACATCAAGATATGCAGAGCAGTTTACTAAACTTAAAGATCCACAAATGATTGTAATTATGCATCTATATGTGTGTGGTCAGACAGCTGTCTGCACAGCAGGAAGCCTTTCCGCTGAAGCAGCAGCGCTATTCAAAGTGTCAGGTTCTGTACCACATGTTTCTATTGCTAAACCACTTAAGAAAAGATGGCAAGACTTGGGATGTGACGTAAAACACTGGAGCAGCCTGCCCTATAGGCCTAAGGGTGAGGTTGATTTTAATGATCAGTTCCAGGTGTGGCGCATTCCCCTTAAAACATGGTTGCTGACACATCCAGCAACGCACCTCACAGACCAGAGTTCATGAGAAGAAAACATCTTCCTCACGCAGGAGGAAGAAGAGAAGCTGAAAGAGCTCCCCCCTGAATTATGGTCGGAAGGACCTGCAGATGTAGGTCTTATAAAAGGAGCAGAACCTGTAAAAATAATCCCTAAATCAGATTATAGACCATTTCAGAGACAATATCCCCTTAAGACTGATGCACAGGAGGGTATTGTTCCGATATTTAACTCACTGCTTAAAGCAGGAGTCATCAGAGAGTGTCCTGAGTCCCCTGTAAATACACCCCTATTTCCAGTAAGGAAGTCACCACCATCTACCGGCTGGCGGATGGTGCAGGACCTGCAAGCTGTAAACGCTGCAGTGGTCCCTAGGTCTCCCTTAGTCGCAGATCCATACACTCTGCTGAATGACTTAAACCCTGAACATCAGTGGTACACGGTGATCGATGTATCCAATGCATTTTTCTCTGTACCAGTACATCCAGACAGCCAGTTTTGGTTTGCGTTTACGTTTCAAGGACAGAGGTACACCTGGACAAGGTTACCTCAGGGCTACTGTGAGAGTCCCACAATCTTTTCTCAGGTAATGATGTCATCGTTAGCTAAGTTTAAACCTCCGTGTGGAAGTCAAATCCTCGTCTACGTGGATGACATCCTCATGGCGTCAAAAACAGAGGCAGATTGTTGGTCAGACACGCTAGCATTGCTACACTGGCTAGCCGCTCAAGGCCATAGATTAAGCAAAAGTAAACTGCAGCTGGTGAAGCAGAAAGTGATTTATCTGGGCCATGTTTTGACACATAATGGCAAAGCTATTCTCGAGTCGAGGAAAACAGCAGTGCTTGAAGCCCCAAAACCAAAAACAAAGAAGCAGATGATGTCATTCTTAGGACTTGTGAATTTTTGCAGATCATGGATCTTAGATTATGCGAAAATAACTGCCCCTTTACAAGCATTGATGTATGATAATCCCTTAGCAATGACTGATGTGTTAACTTGGACCCCTGAAGCTGAAGAAGCATTTACACACACAAAGCAGGCCCTTGTAGGTGCTGGAGTGTTAAAGCTGCCAGACTATCAGAAGCCTTTTGAGCAGGTCGTAGATTGCAAAAGTAATTTTATGACTTCAGTTTTGTTGCAAAAACACGGAGATAAGAGGCAGCCAGTGGCCTATTACTCCCACAAGCTAGATTCCGTAGCTTGTGCACTCCCACCATGCGTTAAAGCAGTGGTGGCAGCATCTGAGGCAGTAAAAGCCTCCGCAGGAGTGGTGCTATATCATGAGCTAACTTTGCTAGTTCCACATGCAGTGTCAATACTGCTGCTACAAAGTAAGATAGCATTCCTGTCGCCCGCACGTCATCTTTCCTGCATGGCAGTGTTGCTGTCTCAGCCGAATCTGACGATTCGACGCTGCACGACCTTAAACCCAGCAACGCTGCTACCCACCGCAGAAGAGGGACACCAGCACAACTGCCTGGATGAGGTCTCCATTACGGTCCTGCCGCGACCAGATCTCAGTGATGTCGCGTTGACTACAGGACAGACACTATTTGTGGATGGATCATCGAGAAAGGATGACTGTGGACGCACTAGAACTGCCTATGCAGTAGTTACAGCAACTGAGGTGGTGGAGGCGAAATCACTTCCCTCCTCCTATTCTGCTCAAGCTGCAGAACTCGTCGCACTCACATGTGCCTGTGAACTAAGCAAAGGACAAGATGTTACCATTTACACAGATAGTCAGTATGCTTTTTCCACGCTGTTTGTGTTTGCTCAACAATGGAATTTAAGAGGGATGAAAACGTCGACCGGCAAACCGGTCATGCATGCAGAACTGTTAAAAAAGTTATTGGCAGCAGTACAGCAGCCACGCAAAATAGCTGTATGTAAATGCGCTGCACATACTAACAACACAGACGCAGTCTCACAAGGCAATGCCTTTGCTGACAGAGCCGCAAAGGCTGCAGCAAATAACAACACACTTCTTGATAATGAAGAATCATTTACCTTAGAACCTGCAGATAATGATATTCTAAAAGAAATGCAACAAAGTGCTCCAGAAAAAGAAAAGGCCATGTGGAAGAAGCGAGGAGCCAAACTGGATGATAAAGGACTATTAACCATAGGAAACAAGCCAATCCTTCCCCGGAATATGCATAAATGGGCAGCATTAGTGAGCCATGGGCCATGCCATGTCTCAACAGGAGGGATGGTACAGATGGTTAATGAACATTATTATACTATAGGATTTCATACATACTCAAAAAATTTTTGTTCACAATGTGCTATTTGTGTAAAACACAGCCCACAGGGAGCCCTTAAGGCCCCTGCAGGCACTACACCATTGCCAAATCATCCATTTCACACAGTTTTTCTAGATTATATTCAGCTAACACCATGTGAAGGTAAACAATATTGTCTAGTAGTGTTAGATGGATTTACTAGGTGGGTAGAAATTTTCCCCACAGCAAAAGCAGATGCACTGACAGTGGCAAAAGTTTTATGTAGAGAAATCATTCCCAGGTTTGGCATCCCGAAGGTCATCTGGAGCGACAATGGAAGCCATTTTGTAAATGAGATAGTGAAAACTGTAGGAGTAACTTTGGGCATTGATTTGAAGAATCACTGCGCATACCACCCTCAGAGTGCAGGGTTGGTTGAAAGAGTCAACGGTACTATTAAGAACAGACTGAAGAAATGTATGGACGAGACAGGAAAGAACTGGATGTTTTGTCTCGACCTGGTGAAATTATGGATGCACATAACACCACACAAGAAAACAGGCATCACACCCTTTGAAGCATTATATGGGCGGCCTTATTGCCTACCATACTTTGCAACAACAAATGAGCTAAAACATGTTGAAGAAACAATAGCAGATTATCTGAAAAAAGTGTTACTTAACCGATGTGTGAATACAGTAAATGTTCTGCCTAGTCCTGTGTCTTCCACAGATTCCACCCCCCAGGAACCCATTCAACCGGGCGACTACGTGTGGGTGAAGAAGTTTGTGCGGAAGAGGTGGAACACGCCTAGATGGGAAGGTCCTTATCAAGTACAGCTGACCACAAAGACTGCAGTTCGAGTGGACGGAAAACTGTCGTGGATACACCTTTCACATTGTAAGAAACAGAAAATTCTTCCAGGTGAAGGCGAGGGAGCAGTGGCGGACTCTCCGTAAACGGCTGACGGCCTGTATAGGTCCAGCAACGGCTGAACCCCGTCGGAACCTGTGAAGAGGATCTAAAAGGAAATGAAGTTGTTCTTCCTAATTGTGGTGAGTGCTTGTGACGGCAGGACTCGTGAGGTTTGGTCTTTGGAACTTCCGACAGGAGGGAGGTAATCAGGGACAGAAAGATGCTCTGAGACAGGATGAGAGCTACGCGCGCGCTAAACGCACCGTAGTTAGCCATTTAGAACATTCATGGTTAGAACAAGATCCAGAGTCCTCACACACTTACAGTTTGAATACATGGTGGCGCTATGCTAATTTCACAGCTCGGACGCAGAATCATTCTCGTTGTTATGTTTGTTCTATGCTACCAGTTTCTGTGCATACACCGCGAATAACTGCTGAACCAATGACAGGGAGTGAAGGACAGTGCTTTGTCCACATAGGGCTAAGCCGTGACACGAACTTCGCACTCAAGTTGTTGGATGGAACGTGGTTCGCTCGCAGCAACTGCACCCAAGAGCCACTACGGACAATGGCAGGGAAAGCCAATAGATTCAGATTCCCTGTGCTAGGTGCAATAAATCACACATACTGTTATGCACGGAGTGGTGGTAGAGATTTGGGGTCATTACACAAGGATGTCTGTAAAGTTGTTTATACGTCATGCACACTGGGAGTCAATCGTGATGTGAGGTTTAACACTCCAACTGGTCGGCCTTATCGGAAAACGTGTCTACAGCAAAACAAAAGTTCCGAACAGTGTGAACAGGAGTGTATTGATGACCCCCGGCACTTATGTGGTGCATATACCTTAGATGAAGCAACACAGAGGTGTCCAGAAGGTTATAACTGTACATGTAACTATCCCGCTTTCGCGCCAGGAGACAAAGGCACGCAATTAGTGGATAAGGGATGGTGGTTATGTGGACACAATGCGTATGCAGACCTACCAGCAAACTGGTCAGGAGTGTGTGCTCCAGTACATCTCAAGGATCACACAGTCATAATTTATGCTGCTAATGCTAGATCTGCACCACAGTTGCGTTCCAGGAGAGATTTGAATGACAAGTTCAAACCACATGACTCAGTGTGGGGCACAGATGTACCACGAGAGTTTAAGCATTGGCCAACCGGAAATAAAGTGATCATGACTCTCTTTCCGTGGCTAGGAATAGGAAAGAACATATTGAGATTGGAAACAGTTGATTACAGGTTGAAAGTATTTGCTAATTTGACAAAAGTTGCTCTCACAGGAGTCAAGGAAGAAATGACAGCGCTAAGACTGATGACCATGCAGAATAGGATGGCCTTAGATCTCATAACGGCCCCCCCAGGGAGGAGTTTGTGCAATGGTAGGAGATTACTGTTGTACGTTCATCCCAGAGAATGATGCGGACGGTCACCTGATAGATAGCGCATTGAAAAATTTAACTAAGCTACAGAGAGCTATGATTGATGATGGTAGTCCCCCACCAGACTGGCTTACAGGAATGTTGTCAAGGTGGAGGGAACTGTTGTTCAAGATAGGAATGATGATAGGGATAGTGCTGCTAGTATTAGCCATACTAGCTTGCTGTGTAGTACCTCTTGTTCGGGGTTGCATTGGCCGGCTCGTGGGATCAGCTGTTACTAGTACTTTGCTGCAGGTGGAAGAACAATCTCTACTGGACAACGATGAAGAAGAATGGACAAATGTGATGCAAGATGTAAATGAAATGTTTGAGATGTCTTAAGCTGTACCCATGTTGAACTCTGAGTGTAAGAAATGTGTTTCTAGGAAAATGACGTAATGCATTTAAATTTCATGAAGTGAAAAGATGTAATACTGACAATGAGAATCTAGACGCATTTAACGATAAACAGGAGGGAAATGTGAGAAGAATTATTGTTGTTATTACTATTATCGTTTCAATGCTATAGTAAGTATAGTAAGTAGATTTAGAATGTTTAATCAAAAAGAATGTATGAGTGTTTGACTCAAGTATTGTAGCTGTTATGTTCCCAGCACTGGGAGGTATCATGTTCAAGGACACGAGGAAGTCGTAGAGATAGGAGGAGAAGGAATCATGAAGTTGTTTTGATACCAATGTTGTGTGAACCAAATAAAAGAGGAGAGCGAGCAGCAGACTGACGGAGTTGAGAGAGGAAGCTTGAACTGCTCGTCAGCTCTCCCTTGCAAGGCCTCTTGTTGTTTGTGTGGTTGATCTGAGTCTAGTAAACGAACAGCGCGGGTGACCAAACATCACCCTCACACACTCCAAGTTATTAATTAATCCTAGACCAAAACATGGCTCCAGTTCATTTGAAAGCATGATTCTTGGCATCACCCATCTGAACTGGAAGGCAGAAAAGCCACTTCTGTTTGTAGTTGTATATCGGCCCCCTGCTGGGCCACATTCAGAGTTCCTGTCTGAGTTCTCTGATTTCTTATCTGACTTGGTCCTTAGAACAGATAAAGTCATTATCATTGGAGACTTTAATATCCATGTAGCTGTTGTAAATGACAGCTTTAGAAATGGCTTCATTTCATTACTTGAGTCAGTTGGTTTCCTCCAGCAGATAAACCAACCAACTCATAGTTTCAACCACACTCTTGATCTAGTTCTGACTTATGGTGTTGAGGTAGAACATGTGTCAGTGTTCTCTCAGAACCCACTCCTGTCAGACCATTCTTTGATCACTTTTACATTTATGATTAAAGATTCTTCTATGCTCAGAGCACAGTCTTACTATAGCAGATGTCTTTCAGATAATGCTGTAGCTAAGTTTAAGGAAGTGATCCCTGTGCTAATCCCAGGACCACTGTGTGTTTCCCCAGGGATCAATCATTATAATCTTAGCCCTGCTGAGGTTGACTCTATTGCTGAAGGTGCAGCAACCTCACTGAGAATCACGCTTGATTCTGTTGCCCCCCCTGAAAAAGAAAATAGTAAATCAGAGGAGGTGTGCCCCCTGGTATAATTCACATGGAAAAAACCTGGAAAGACTGTCTATTAGTTTACAAAAAGGCCCTTTGCAAGGCTAGAACAGCTTATTTTTCTTCTTTAATTGAGGAAAATAAGAACAACCCCAGGTTTCTTTTCAGCACTGTGGCCAAATTAACTAAGAGTCACAGTGTTTTAGATCCACGTATCCTTTCTTCCCTGAGACTTCATGAGCTTCTTCACTGATAAAGTTCTAGCTATCAGAGAAAAAGCTAACCAGGCCATCCCAACAACTGGACCATCACCAGATGTGCTGACTGTGGGAACATACAGGTTCTCCAATGAGCCCTTAAACTCCTTCACCCCTATATATTTTTCTGAGGCGTCATCGCTAATTCAGAAATCCAAGACCACCACGTGTCTTTTAGATCCCATCCCAACACACCTGTTGAAGGTTGTTTTTCGAGTGATAGGCAGTTCTATCCTGGACCAGATCAATGGTTCTTTAGTGACAGGTTATGTACCCCGGTCCTACAAGGTGGCAGTGATTAAGCCGTTGCTTAAAAAAACATCACTGGATCCTGACGTATTAGCAAATTATAGGCGACTATCCAACCTTCCTTTTATCTCTAAAGTTCTAGAGAAGGTGGTGGTGACTCAGTTACTGGAGCACCTGCAGAGAAACAGCCTGTTTGAGATGTTTCAGTCAGGCTTTAGAGCTCATCACAGTACAGTTGATCCAAAATGCTGCAGCCAGAGTTCTGACAGGTATTGACAAAAGAGTTCACATAACTCCTGTAATGGCATCGCTTCATTGGCTGCCCGTTAAATTTAGAATAATTTTTAAAACCCTTCTTTTGACCTACAAGGTCCTCAGAGGCCTAGCTCCATCCTACCTGGAGGAGCTATTGATACCTTATCAGCCCAATAGACTGCTCCGCTCTCAGAATGCTGGTCTACTTGTGGTTCCAGAGTTTCTAGGGGTAGAATGGGGGTCCGAGCATTTAGCTACCAGGCCCCCCTGCTATGGAACCAGCTCCCTGTCCAGGTACGGGAGGCTGACTCCATCGCTACTTTTAAGATCAGACTTAAAACCTACCTCTTTGAAAAAGCTTATTGTTACTAATTATGTAGTTCCAGTTACTATTATAGACAGACAAATTATCATACTTAGGGGGTCGTCTAATCATTAGGTCACATCTTAGCTATGCTGTTATAGGCCAAGGCTGCCGGGGTCCAGAAACATGATCACCTGACAGGCCTCTGTCACCCCACTGGGTCATGGTTTCCTCTCCTCTCCTCTCCTCTCCTCTCCTCTCCTCTCCTCTCCTCTCCTCTCCTCTCCTCTCCTCCTCTCCTCTCCTCCTCCTCATCAAGCAGACTAGTTATGCTGATTCCTGTGTAGTTTTTCTGCTCCCCTCCCCCTCTCTCTATTCATTTACAGGTATCGCCGCCTTCGGAGCTGCATGATGACCTCCGGCCCCGCAGACCCGTTATATAGTGTATTTTTGTGTGTGTTTCTGTGCTCTGTGCCTCTCCTCTCCTCTCCTCTCCTCTCCTCTCCTCTCCTCCTCCTCTCCTCTCCTCTCCTCCTCTCCTCTCCTCTCCTCTCCCTCTCCTCTCCTCTCCTCTCCTCTCTCTCCTCTCCTCTCCTCTCCTCTCCTCTCCTCTCCTCTCCTCTCCTCTCCTCTCCTCTCCTCTCCTCTCTCTCTACCCAGCCGGCCATCAGCAGGAGGGTCCCCCTACATGAGCCTAATCCTGCTCAAGGTTTCTTCCTGTTAAAGGGGAATTTTTCCTTGCGACTGTTGCTTGTCTGGGGTTAGGCCCTGGGATTCTGGAAAGCGCCTTGAAACAATTTTGATTGTATAAGACGCTATATAAATAAAGATTGATTTGATTTGCTCAGGACCAGGCAGCAATCAGCAGACCTTGCTTTCGCTCCCTATGGAACTGGTTTAACACCTGCCGCTCTTTTCAAGCATTTAAGAAGAGGGTGTCACAGAGTGCACGAACCAGCCATGCAGGCGCAGTTCTTTTTAAAGCACATCTTGGTAACAACAAGAAGGCTCTTGGCAACAAAAATGGACCACTCCTCTCACCAGATAAATAGCAGCTGTAAGGTTAGTTGGCCATTAGAAACAGATAAAAGTGCAAAATACTTGTCCCTTTTTGGGTATTTGGAGAAGGTTTTCCTATTGTATATCAAGGACCATTACCACTTAAGAACTTACATATTCCAAAAGACTCTTCTAATGAGTTTTTTTTTATTATGATGCTGAATTTTTAGATATTTTTTCTTAACTGCACAATACGGCCAACAATGGATATAGCCATCGAATTGGATCTATTAGCATTATTGGTTTCAGTGGTATAATATACGTAACCTAATGCTGTGATGGTTTAATATTTTTAGTCTAGTACCACTCCCACACTCAAGGGAATTGCAAGAGACTGCAGAACAGAGACTTTTGAAATAAAAATTACATGTTGCGTATTTACTACAATATTGACAAGATGTGAACTGTTTTAAATATTGTTAATAAATTGTAAATAAAGACAATGAAACAATAAACTAGGTTTCTACTAGGTTTGTCTTTCATCTTTGATTTTCGCACAGCGCCCTAAAACCTTGTTTTGGGTGTTTTGTCCTTTTTTGTCTCACATGCCACAATTTATTTGTTCAGTTGCTTTGGATGATTAGATCAATGATCTTAAATTTCTGTTTGTTCCCTTGTGCCTTGACCCTTGTGACTTTTCCAAAGTACCCACAGAAAAGGTAATTGTGGAATTTTGGTGAATGATCTGTATAGTGTTCCCAAGTTCTGTATTTAGTATAACTGCAGCTAAGACACGCCTTCTTTAAAGAATATAATGAGCCACAAATGTGAATATGCCTGGAGTCATAAATCCTTTAAATCTGATCAGCCTTCCAAAGGTCATTGCTAACCTCTGCAGAGAAGCGGCAAATACAACAGAAGGGACAGAGACGTCTTTGGCATTTCCGACGAGACACCACTGTCAATAGAGGAGGTACGTAAAGTCCACAAAAGCTCTGCTCGGGATGAAGATGGGTACAGTTATGGTTGGACAGCTCCATCTATCAAGCAGTAAAGAGAAGCAGATATGCATTGGGTCATCCCTCTCCTTGTCACACTATAAGAGAAAGCAGACATGTGCATAAATCTTCACCGTTTGCCACAGAGGATTAGTGTGATGCTTCGCAAATATCTTACAGCAACAGATGCTTCTCTTGATATTTATGAAGCAATAATTACATCCTCCATCAACTGATTATGTACATTTAGTGTTTTCTTTTGTTGTTGCTCTTGTTGTCACAACTGAATGAATCTAGTCCCGTGCATTACAAGTCAATGTAATTACCATTGCAAAACACAATAAAGTAGTAACAGAAACATATGAGATAATGAAACTGTTTAAGAGTAAGATCATGTTCTGTTTGGGTAAATGTGAAACCCTTTCAATCTGTTATAGTTTATTCTGGAAAAAAAAAAAACTTTATATCTCTTCCTCGCCCCTCCTGGGCGGTGCCTCCTTCAGACTCGGGTCCTCTACCAGAGGCCTGGGAGTCTGAGGGTTCTGCGCAGGATCTTAGCTGTTACTAGGACTGTGCTCTTCTGGACAGAGATCTCTGATGTGGTTCCTGGTATCTGTTGGAGCCATCTACTCAACTTGGGTGTTACTGCCCCTAGTGTCCCAATCACTACCGGGACCACTGTTGCCTTGATACCCCACATTCTCTCCATCTCCTCTTTCAGCCCTTGGTACTTCTCCAGCTTCTCACGTTCTTTCTTCCTGATGTTGCTATCACTCGGGATTAGTGATAGGTAAGCTCCTGCTGCATCAGAAGGACAAATATAGCGAATTTATAGATTCAGATCTATGAATTTAGGCAATGACATGCTCATTTTATATGATTTTCCTTTAAATAATTATGAAATCTTTGTTGCTACAGCCCCAACATATGGCAAGTACTTAGTATTATTTAAATATGAAATGGTTTGATTTAGAGATTTTAGTCAGTAAAAAATATGAATATATGTGCGTATAAACACAATCTCTTCAGGGATATAAAGCACCCTGTTTTCTGGGTCCAGCTGGCTCATGTTAACAACATTAAATAATGTCATTATTGTTAGAAAATATAATTTTTAAAAAAAAGTGGCAGGGACAACTGATGGGATTTACTTTTAGTGCATACTGTAAACACAATATCTGACCTTTGAGTGCTCTGCCCCTGGCATGATGATTGACCTTGTTTCCATCCCTTATCTTAGACTATACAGTTCAGCATTTATCTCTCTAGACAGATTCCATTCATAGCTCCTCAAGTTGACAAAAAAGGGTTGGATCCTTTTTTTCTACTCTTAATAAGCCTTTCAAACGTACATGGTTTATTTTCATCAGTGGGGAAATTGTGAGGAAAAAGCCTTCATCCTAATAACAAAGCCTGAGGTGTGAATTTGTTAATTTGCAGTAATTAAGTCCGACAATTTTAACCATGTCCAGTACTTCACAAGCTAATTTTCAAACTGCAGACTGTTATAATCTTTTAAGGGCCATAAGCTTGTGTGCAGAGATTAAACTTGTACAAAGTGCTGTTAAGTACCCTGGGTGGACACATTTTCACGCTTACTTTTTCTTGTTTTTGTAACAGAGGACTTGCTTGATTTCTAAATAATGTCTTTGAGCGTTGTTGGGACTGAATTATTCATGAAATGTTATTTAGGTGGCCGCAGACGCTGAGAGCACTTGAGCTGCATCTCTGCAATACAGGCTGCGCTGTATGTGAGACAACAGCAGAGGTCAAGGCGAGCGTCGCAGAAATGATTAATGTGCATAGATAGAAGGTGCAACGGGGAGTGAATGATAACGTGACAGAGAGGTGACGGCCCAAACATGCAATTTTGGTGATAGGCTGCGTGAAACAGAACAAAATCTGGCAAGAAATCCCAATGACACAGACTATCTCTGGTTTTTCATGTTAATTTCCTTACACTGAGGAAACTTTGATTCTTTTTGGCAGTCCAGGCAAAGTTGTACGCTGCTGGAAACATTTACACTCCACATGTAAAAGGTATGCTTTAGAATCTAATGGAGAAATGAAAAAAAACTCCAATATTTCCCACTGAATTACCTTGGCAGGTATCAAACGAAGTCCTTCACTTCAGCTGAATGATAATTGTACGCGTCTGTCAGCACCAATATACTGGGGGTCATGAGAAACACAGAGGGAGGATGCTTTCTTTTTTTGATTTCACCAGCCTTTGCTCTTAAAGCTTGCAGTCCGAGAAGCCGACTCAAATGCTATCACACCTCTCACTGGTTAAGAGATAATGACTCCCAGCTGTGGTGCGAAGGCGGTCAGTGAACTCATATTCATCAAACATCAGCAGGAAATGAATTTTGATTGACTTTATTTGAAAAAATAAGTATATGAATTATATATACTGCAGTAGTGAGCAGTTGGAGATGTGTGAAAAATCTGCTTCTAAGATCTAGCCACATCTAGACTTTAAATGCAGCATGTGGCAAAGCAGACATAGGGTTCTGTGCCAATTCAAATATAGATTGTCTTCTCAACAACATCCCATAAAGATTTATGGTAATTTCATTCTTAAATGGTCACAAGTGGATCCCTAAGTAGCTGGAAATAAAACAGAAATGAGACTGAATGATGCAAGAGGAAATGCACAGTGAAGCCATGAGCCATTTAGAGCAATTTTAATCTCTGTTGCCATGAAACAGTATCATTTTTGGCATAATGGTTACAAACAGTACCAACCCACCCAGAAACCACCCTTTACCGTGGTAACCTGCATCATTGACCTTCAAAACAAACAGTTGTTTGCTACTATATGAACTTATTCCCACTTTTTTCACATAAACTGTGGCACCATCAAACAATTTTGTTTGTAAATGTAAAATGAAGCATAATCAACATAACTTCATTACATTCCTAAAACAAAGCGCTCTAAGCAAAATTCTCCCCGAGTATTAAATATCTGTGCTTATATTTGTGCCTGGATTCTTCTGAGTGTTATTGGACATTAGAGATGGCACCCACTCTGCATCTATCATATCTGTTGACAGGCTGCCAGGGAGGCATCTTGCAGTGGGGTGCAGTTGGTTAAGTATGGCTGTGGAGTAAACAAGAAGGCTCTAAATGCAGCATTGTCTTTGTAGAATAATACAGTAGGAAATCATTTTGAATCTTAAAAACATTTTAAAATATTGCACTAGAGCATCAAGTGGAAACTGATTATGTCCTATATGATACCGACTTTTTGCAAAGACTCTCCACTTCATTTATGTGGGAATCTACACTTTCAGTGAGTTAAAGTACCAGTCTGTTTCTCAGGTTCTCAGACAGTCCAACAGAACCAGTGTTTGGCCAACCATCACTGAACCCATGCTCTAAAGGAGCTGTGGCTTTCTTCTTGGACCCGCCTACTTCACATTAACCACTGTAGATTTAATATTGTCAAGCTTATTCATCCATCTGGTGCCACATTCTTTTAAGACCAGCTCAACTGGCTACATTTCTAATTTTGAAATGTGTTTTTTTTAAAATGATTTTTGATAACAGACAGCGATTACCAATAATTCCCTGTGAAATGGAAGGGTAAGCCTCAAGAGGAACGCTCCCAGAGCCAAGAGGGTTTCATCTCAGAAATTTGCCGTTATTTCCAAACATTGCTTAAAGCAAACCCTGGGCTCCATCACAGGGACAGTATGCAATGTTCTGTAAAATATGCTCCAAGAAATTGAAACAGGAGGGTCACAAAGTAGACACAAGTTGGGAGTGCAGTAACTGCAGCTGTGTTAGATGAATATGTGTAACTAATTTTGAAAAGAAAAAACCTTTATCCTCCATTTAAGCGTTAGTCATTTTCCGCATTACATACATTAGATACACATTAGTATGAGTAGGAAGATTGTGGCCTCTGGAAGATTATCTAACACTCCTTAAACTATGATAATATTAACAAGTGTTTGCTGGTAAATGACAGAATCTAAATGATTTCTGATTTCACTATAAATCAAGATTATGAAGGTTAAAGAAAATAGACTAGAGCAAACTCTACATCACATTACGCAATAATATTAATAAGCAATTATCTAACTATAGTATTTATAAGGATAGGATAAGGATAAAGGATAAAAAACTTTATTGATCCCACATCAGGGAAATTACACGTTACAGCGGTAGCCCGTGGTGTACAATACAGAATAGTACTAAAAGGAAAAAAGAAAAAGACTCTTATATTATGTACATACTATGTACATTATACAGTATATATAGAAATTAAAAATTATGTACAGAAGAAATGTCAGAACAGTGTGAAGAAAATGAAGGTGCAAATAGATTGGCAAACAAGACATTCCAGAAGGTAGGATATTAGTTAGTGCAATATGGCCAACCCTGGGTTATTGGTGCTACATTAAGAGTTGTGCATGTTGTACAATCTGACGGCAGTTGGGATGAATGACCTTGCGGTAACGTTCCCTTTTACACCGTGGGTTGTAACAGTCTGCTGCTGAAGGAGCTGCTTAAGGCCCCCACAGTCTCGTGTAGGGGGTGAGAGGGGGTGTCCATAATTGATGTCAGCTAGGCTAACATCCTCCTCTCACCCACCTCGTCAATGGAGTCCAGAGAACATATAGACATTATAGACAGAATCCATAGCCTTACCCTCCAACTCCCACTTTGGAAGTTAGTTTATAACAGAAAGATTATAGGAGGCAAAAGCATTTTGCATTTTTTGTTTAGGATTTTTGCATTAATAATTCAAATACATTGAGCTGCTTTTGCTTCCACTACGGAAACTTAAACTGCAGAAATTGAGTATGAAATGGAGATAAAACAGATCCATATTTCACCTTTTTCTCATAGTAAAGAGCTGTGAAACCACCCTGAGCAGTCTTCCCTACATTGAACTAGACTACCCTTCTGTCAGGGACAACAAGGGTGTCCCACATTGCCCCTTGCTCTTCCAGCACATTATCATATGACTACAAATATTATTAATAATTCACAGGCAAGGGTTTGGCCAAATGTGCAACATTACAAGAATCAGAATATGATAGTTTCATTACCACCGCGTGTGCGTGTGGTGTCGAAAAAGCAGAATTTCCCGGGTGCTTGAGTCAAGGAGCAGCATTAATAATAGAAGCCGAAATACATTTTTATAAGCTGGTCAGCTGCCGATGTATTATCTTAGACCTCACAGGTAAATGTTTTCGGTCACTATGGTGGGACAACAAATCCATTTTAACCACATCTGCTGATCCAGAGGCATAGATTACAGCAGCGACAAAAGTTTCTGCATGCAAAAAAAAAAAAACAATATTAAAAAGTGAAGCAACTTGCTGAGATGCTTGTCGTAGCTCAGCTTTTGTTTTTGGGTCAAGTTTGAGAGATTGAATCTCTAGCCCACTCAGACTCCGTCCCCAAGGAGACCAAAGGCAATAATCAGTGTTGTGTGTACTTCACGTACGGCACGGACACAGGCCAGCGCCAACAAATTGCATCTCTGGTACCGGCGTCCACCTCAGTAATTAGAGCTGTCCCCTTTGCTCCAACCGCTAAAAAAGTTGGAGAAGGAGTTTCGAGTGCCTGAATGTCGCCTGCCCCCTGAGTCAAATGTAATTTATAACCTGTGTGTAATTCTGTGAATTCACAAAGCATATGGACATTTTAGCCTGAAAGCGGTGGATGTTTCCTTCTTCTTTACCGTTTTCAGTGCCTCAGACATTCATGTTCTTTGACAAATGAGTTTTGTTTCAGATTTGAAGTTTGTGAATACTATCACAGGCTGAGCAGCTATGGTGGAAACCAGTGCCATTGCTCATGTAATACTAACGTTAAAGTTTTTACACTGCGCTGGAGGAAACAGTATCTCTGACGCGGATGGATGACGCACAAATAAATTTCATGCAATTGAGGGGTTTCGTCATCTTACTGAACACAAACATCAAACTTAGCTTCAAATTCAAGTTTATTACATCTGTCTGCAATAAGCTGGGTCTGTAGAGGGCTTTAGTCTGTTTTCCAACCTCTTCATTTTTGCTTTCTTATGTTACCCAAAGTTTCACCATTACATCCTTACAGCCAATCTCCTTCTCCCTCCTTCTCCTTCTCTCCTCTCCCTCTCCCTCTTCTCTCCTTCTCCCTCCTCTCCTCTACCCCTCTCCTCTCCTTTCTCTCTACCCCCCCTACCTCCTACATGAGCCTGGTCCTGCTCAAGGTTTCTTCCTGTTAAAGGGGAGTTTTTTCTTGCCACTGTTGCTTGTCTGGGGTTAGGCCCTGGGATTCTGGAAAGCGCCTTGAAACAATTTTGATTGTAAA